>NC_056627.2:66235536-66535536 GCF_002870075.4 Lactuca sativa | reverse complement strand
CTTTGGTAGTTTCCTTCCAAAATTGATGTTGTTCAAGTATTCTACAAACATTATATATGATTATTAATAAAATCATTTACTCCAAAATCATTATATATACTGTTTACCTGTTTGATTCGTTTGTTCTTATTTCTCAGGAGGATTAAAAAAACTGTCCGGTATTTATGGCTACTAGCAAAGTCCGGACAAGTAGTTTCTCAAAGAACTTTTCAGCTGCACCTACCTCTTCTGTCCCTGGTCTCAAGTATGGACCAAATGGAACAATCTTTCTTTCATCAGGCATACCAGATCTTGATAGTAATCCCAATACCCCCTTTTTATATTTTATTAAAGCATCTAAACAAGTATGACAACAATTTCCTAATGGATGAATTGTTTCTGTAATATCTAGAGATTTTAGGTGGGGGATTCCATTTAGGAAGTCTGGTAATGATCATGGAAGACACTGAAGCACCTCATCATATGCTTTTGTTAAGGACTTTCATGTCTTAGGGACTAGTACACAACCAACCTGTTCTTTATGCAAGCCCAGTCAAAAACCCTAGTGCCTTTCTTAGAACCTTGCCAATTACTTTAGTCCCCAAAGATGACAAATCTCGTAACACTGATGCAGAACAGGTACTACTTTACTTTTTCCCATTTTGCCCTTAGGAGCATGCATCTTTCTCTTCACAACTACAACTGTATTAATGTAAATTCTGTCTTTTTATGAGCTTGTAGAAGGATTTGCGGATTGCTTGGCAATATAAGAAGTACCTTGGGGAAAATAAGCAACATAACGAGGAGCGAGGTAATTTTGTATCTTTTTATCCATTCTGGGGATTTTTAGTATAAAAAGTAAACATCTTTTGTATTGTGATAATGTGATGCAGATGGGAAAATAGAGTATTGCAATGAATTTGACCTAAGGAAGCCTATAGAGAATCATTTGATAACGGGAAACCGTGTGGAGTGTTTTAGCCTTTTAGATTGTTCAAATCTTGCTGGATTCCGTGATAGTTGTTCAAAGTTCATATCTCAATTTCCAAAGTACTGATGTTATTATTAGTAGTGGACTGATCTTATTAAACTTAAAAGTGGTCTTCTTCATTGACTCTTACACCTAATTTTCATAATTCTAATCAGGTATGATGGAAATATCACAAGTGCAGGAAGAATTGCTATCCAATCATTTTGAAGCCTGTAGTGTTCAAGGGATATCAAATAGGCGGTGCAATCTGTGATGGAGCTACAGGGGCGACTGCCAAAACGCTTAAATTACCTCGTGAAGATGAGTTCTGGAGTAGGGGAATTAGTGCCTGTGCAATCTATGATGGAGCTTCACCAATTTTTAAGGGTGAAGTTCTTGCTGTTGTTGGAGGAGGTGATACAGGAACTGAGGAAGCAATATATTTGACTAAATATGCAAGACATGTACATTTACTTGTACGCAGGGATCAATTAAAGGCCTCACGAGCTATGCAGGACAGGTTAGAAAAAATATGTATTTCTCTTCTCTTAATTGGAAACAAAAAATAAATACAAATTTAAAAATGGATTAAAAATGGAAAATTTTGTACCAATTAAGAGGATATTATTACCTATCAACAAGACCCATCTGCAACCTTTGACTAAATTAGGAAGGGAAGACTGAAAGAATTGGTATAAATCTTGATTAATGAAAAAGGAATCAAGGGAAAAGTCAATGATAGCCTTCATTAGAGTATTTGGTTCAGTTGCATCTTCAAATTCAGAGCTGCTGCTACTGCTCCTTGAAGATCCCTAGTCTCCATTAGAGTATTTAGTATTGTCGTTTCTGGTTGTTTTGTTTGCTTCTGCTTATGCTGAAATATTTATTTACGTGTTGTTTTTGAAGGATTATCTTGAAGAGGCAAGGAAAATGAGAAACCTCCATTTCTTTACAGGAAGGTTTGCCTGCCTTTCTTTCAAAAAAATTTGATTTTTTTTAACTGGATTTGTTTTTTTAGGATATACTATATAGTGGTAATTTGAGTTTTTTTTAATTGGTATGGTTCTTAAATATCGAGATGAAAAAAATGAATTGGTTTAATCTGATTAAAAATGGACTTTCGTGATTTTGTTTGTAATTGATTTCAATTATATAGTTTTAGCCCGATATTTAATCGTTAGGATAGTAAAATCTGATTGGATTGGACCAACTTGGACCAATTTTCGCAAACTGGGTTTCGTCATGCCTGGTTTCATATTGGATTTGGATCCAATTTTCTTATACATCTCTGTTTGATGCTTATGGATACCTTTGATCCTGTTTTTGACTATTTCAACAGTTGTCTGCTATTGCTTGCAAGGTGTGTATTTTTCACATGTGAAACAAATTGAAAGAGACACTAACTGTTATGCTCCCTTTTATATATGTTTGATTAACATCTGATAATCCTTTCTTTACAATCGTACATAATCATGAAAACTTGTTTATTATCTCTATATATATGTTTTGGTTTATTAAGATCATTTGAATGAGCATAATCTTCAATCTCGTAAAAATATTAGTAGGGTGGCAAAATGGGAAAGCTTTATATTGGTCAAAACGGGTCAGGTTGACCCACCAACACCTTTTTATCCGTTACTTTTTTATTTTTATAAATAACTAATGATTAAAAAAACATATTATAAAATGGTCAATGACTTTTTTTATACAGTGTTTCTTCCCTGACATGGTTTATGTCTAAGTGTCTAACCAAGATACAAGTTTTGTTACATTGGGACAACGTGTGTTGGCGTATCCTCTCAAGTGAGTTGCCATTATTAATTGCCTTTTATCTTATAAAATTAAAAAATTGAAATTATGATTTTTTATAATTGATTGGTTGATATGTATTGCAGGGTCCTGACACATTATGGGCATCCTGATGTGTTTGACCGAAAATTCCATATTTCTCGAGGTGTAATAAGTAAGGCTTCACGTGTTATTAATATAAATCAAGATATATATGCAGGGTTCAATTCCACTTTTGAGGCAGGGTAACATCACGCACCATGAATACATACAGGTTTGTCTCATCACAATGCTATGCTGCTAAATATTCATAATTTATAATTATATTTTATTTTTGGCTAATATTTTTACATATGTAGGTTGGTAAAGGAAGAGACGTTGGGTTAAATCAAATTGCCCTGTTTGAAGGTTGACCAATTCTGTAGAGCACCTAGTTTTGGTGATAGAAAAAGTCAATATCTTGATGATATTGCTATTCTTACTGGAGGCAAGTATTTCATATGTTGTTTTTTAACAAAGGGTTCTGGTTGAAATCTGTCTTCCAACTATTCGCTATGACTACATTTGGTCCCTAAACTTTTAAAATTTCTATTGCATACAGGAACTGTAATCAGAGAGGAGGTAGGTGTTGACCAAAGACCCAACCACCATTGATCGTGATGGAAGCACACAGGAGTTGGTGAACAGACGGGTGGCTCAAATTAGAAACCTTGTTGAGGCAGCATAACAAGATTATGAAAAAGAAAAATAAATGAAAGAATTTTATTTAATTTTTGTCTAATCTTTTTACATATGTAGGTTGCAGGTGGAAATGGAGAACAAGTTTTAAGTAGGGACGTCTACAGAATTGGTCAACTCTTTGATTTTTTCAGAATGCTCTCTTTCTACTTCACCACAGTTGGTTACTAGTTGAGTTAAATCAGATGTTTTGTTTCAAATAATAGTTATATATTTAATTTTCCCTTTGAGAGTTTAATGTTAGTTTGGTTCAGGTAACTGTTGAGAAGGTTGTTTTGGAACAAAGCAATAGCCAATATGAGCTTCAAGGCGAATACGTGTTGCTGGAGAATGAGGCTTACTAAGAAGAGCAATGGCTGGTAATTTAGGGAGTGTGATATCTTCTATGGGTGGCTGGAGAATGAGGCTTGAGGTTCCACGTGCTGAAATTGATGAGATGCTTCCACTTGCTAGGCTTGTTTCCCGAAGTACCAATCCAGCTCTTCGGTTTAGATCAAAGGTCATCCTCATTCATTCATTCATTTATTAAGTTTTAGTCTATCATCCAAATCCAAAAAGCTCTCATCTAAATCTAATGTCTTCTATTTTCAAAACACATGAGAATGAATGAATGAATGCCCTCTACCAAAATATAACAAACACAACCTATCCTAATCCTGTTCATATACCATAAGAGAGTAAAGTAAAGTAGGTTCCATTCCCATACATTGGTTTGGTAAACAGAGTAAATAAAGTAGGTTGCTATTTGTAGCAAAGCTCTATCTAGTCTAGGGGTATATAAATATTATATGATTTTAGGTGATGTTGTTCCCCATTACCTTAATGTTGATCTTGCATTGGGAGATATACGTGTTGCAAAGTTTATCAAGTCTGACTACCCATTTGTCCCATTGGAGGAAGCTCAAGGTTCTTTACTTCTCTTACACTGTAATAATCCATCTTCACACTTATTTTGTAGTAATTTTTTTTGCAGGCAATATAGATACTTTGAGCAAGTTCATACATTTAGTCCTTGAGCGGTGTTACTAAGGAAGAGTGGAGACAAGTGAGGCCCACATTTAAAAAAAGCAGCACAAATCTTGTTTACAGTGAGGCACACATTAGGTTATTAGAACTATTAGTTTGTAAATTTTTGTTACAACTTCTATTGATTTGTTTTATCTTTCCATGGAATGATTATTTGTATGACATTACATTTATGCAATGTATTCTATTTTTTGTATATGATATTTTATTTTCTATTATGAAACATTAAATACAAATTTAATCTGAAAATAATTAAATCTATAAATAATATTTTTTTTAAACAAGAAAAATTATGATACGCAAAAATGTGTATCATCTTCATTTATGACATGGCTTTTCTTGACAGGGGCTTTCTTGATACGCATTGTGTGTCATTAACACGCGCGACGTAAGGCTATGACACACAAATGCGTGTCGTCTTCCTTTATGACAGGGTCTTCCTTGATACGCATTGCGTGTCGTAAACGCGCGTCGTAATTGCGCGTCGTAAATGAGCGTCGTAAATGCACGTCGTCTCTCTTTATGACAGGGCCTTCCTTGACGCGCATTTGCGCGTCGTCTGAGCCTTTTACGACGCGCAATGAGCGTCGTAAAAGGCTGTTTTTCTAGTAGTGACAAGGTCACAAACTTTCAAGATTTAAACTTTATGCACTAAAATGACCAAAAGCTCATAACGTCCAAAAATAATAGATCTAATAAATGCATCATCAAGAATCAAACTTTATACCTCTAGAAGATAGATCAAGGTGAAAAAAGTCCAGATCTATAAGCTCCAATGCAACCAACACTACTCCAAGAAGTTCCTTCTTTTCCAAGGTGCACCATGCATACTCTAAAGCACTCAAAAACACCTTCTTTTAGCACACACGGCTCAACTAGGGCGAGGGTTTCATGGAAAGGTTGGAGGCTGAGAATGGAGTGAGTTTCGGGGATTTAAGGAGCTTTAGTAGGGCTCAAACCACAAAAATAGGGTTTGGGCACTGATTGCGTACTCACAACGTACTTTCGGTACGCCGAGTGTACTCAGGGTGCCTCAATACGCCCTACATACTCCCCTCTGTATGCCCAACGTACTTCGCGTAACCCAAAACCAACCAAACTTCAAACATACATAACTTCTTCATTCTAACTTTGATTTTGACATTCTTTATATCCACATAAAGTTAACGAGAAGCTCTACACTTCTATCAACTCATCCTTTTCTTAAAAATTTCTGAAAAAAATCTAAAATTCATAAAATCCCGAACTGACACTTTACAGAAATTCCCCTTGGCACCAAAACACAGACCGAACTCCTGAATCATACAAATTACATTACCCACACCCAAATAAGTCTAAATCTCTTTTCCTCAAAGGCCCTAAGCTGGATAATATTCGGTCTTCGAGTCACCACCCCCACATAGGAAACGGTTCGGAATAGGGCGTTACATCACCCATGAGTCTCACCTAGTCTATAACAATGAACGGGCCACACCCAGGGGTCTCACCCAATCGAGAGCTGCTCGGGCCTAACCTTGCCTCGTACCTAAATGTTCATCCTCCCATAACAGAGAGATGCCCTCCGACAATATTGTCTGCCTTACCCTAGGCACGAGCTGATCCTCTTTCATACCAACGGCCACCCCAATGATGGTCTACCTTAATCTAGAGAATACTATGATCCCATCACAGAGTTACAACATTTCCACAATCGTATCTTATCCTGGTGTATGTTATGGCTACCTCTTAGTCTTACAACACTTCCATTGGTGTCATGGCCCCACCCATGGTCTTACCGTCCATATACTATACCAACAATCATCATGAGTCGATCACGCATCCAACTATACCTAAACCAGGTGTTCGAATCATGCTTCGAACCCCAAAGCCTTCATAAAAAAAGAACATGCATCAATGCTCTAACAAAGAAGGCGCCAACCAACTGTTGGAAGTTTCCTGAACTCCCAACTTACAAAACTTCAATCCATACGACCACTTGTTTTATCTTCCTTCCCGACTGGGATATGAAACTCTCCCTAGTTTCACACCTGATTCAGCTCCCGAAAATCTGAATGATTCTTCCCCAATTGGATTCGTCTAAGCTCTCCCAACCCATAAAATTTGATGGATTCCCAACCCATCTTACCTCCTTATAATTCAAATTGTCGATGACCTGAGCTTACTACTACTAGCTTTCTATTACTAGCCAATCTCGATGATCGCGCAAACTCTTGAAATCCAGATGAATACTCCCCGAAATCTCAGCAAGTCCAATAACCCCAATCTTTGCCCCATAATACAACACCAAATCCTTAATTCCTCTATGCCGGTGACAATGACTATATTCCTAGACCGGAACTGGAGAATCTTCACTCCAACTTATCACTCTCTGAAGATCTCTTCATTCTAACCATCTTCAACCCTTGTGATTATGAAACTTCCTAGACATTTCCAATGTCCAAACAAACTCATGCGGCTGCCACCTTCATCTTCTTGATACCACTCCTTCCCCAACAGTGGTAGTGAATGGACCCAAAGGTCCTTCCATAGACGTTTGCGATCCTACCTGAACAAATGCTAACACGTTTGAACTATGACTTTGTTGATGAACTAATCCAACTAATTTGTTCATAGATCTTCCAAGCGATACCCCTATATTAATCCTATCAGAGAACCAAAACAACAACCGAACAAACTGAACCCCCCTCAGCAAGACACGACCCACTAATAACTCTTGGAATGCAAAAATGGCATATGACAACTTTCCGGATAAATTAAGTATATTACTCATACAGGTGCTTCCATTCTTAGGTAATCATGGCATAACAAAACACATGGACCCTTGGGTAATGGCACATGAGACTATCTCAGAATTTGCCTTTCTCTTTACTATTTGGTCAACCGAGTTGACTATAGCCGATCCCTTTCCATTGGGAAGAGAAATCCTTTTCTAGATATCCAATGCTACCATTGTCAATGTCCATTTAAGACTTGGGAAGTTGTTCTTTCAATCAAATTTGCTTTACTGGTGTTCCAAATCATTGCTGATTCCACAACACCAAGCAAATAGATAACATCATTAAGGGTCATGTCATAGTCTGTCTCATAGTAGTCCCAAAGAGACTCACTATGTTGCTAAGAAAGTGATTGAACATCCAACTTTCACGAGACTTTGACACCTAACTCTCCCGGCTTGTCAATATGTGACTTTATCTCCAAGATGTGAGCATACATATACTATGCTTGCCAATAGGGATTGAGTGACTTTAAACTTTTCAAGAACTTGTGGGTGAGGGAGAATAATTGGAGGAGGTGGAGGAAGTGAAGCATGATGTTGAGGGACACCATCTTCAAGAGATTTGGGAAGATCATAGTTGTCTGAACCAGACATCTATAATGGGAGAAAATCAAGTTAGTTGATTCAAAGTCCTTAATATAACACCCAATATGAAATATTAAGGCTAGGACCCAACACAATATTTTATAATTTGGAAGAGGGATGCCGTAATCCAAGCTATAAAATATTTGAAGGTAGGCGAATGACGATTCACCAATTTCCCCCATGAAAAACGAAATAATTTATTAGGTTTTCATTGGATTTGAAATTCCTAGATCTTTTGAGATTCATTGAACTTTTCAATGGCATGTTTCAATCTCGAGTGTGCCCTCTCAAATTTTGTGACTGGGATGCCGAGGATCACAAAACAAGGTGTGAATAACCATACCAATTCACTTGGTACCCTTAATATTATCACCTAATCAATGTGCCGGTTAACCACACACGCTCCATTGATCTATGACAAACATTAAGTCACCCTTCGTGATCCTTACTAGTCCAAGTTAGTGTGCCGGTTAACCACACACGCTCCACCAACGACTTGGTAAGGTACAAAGTGTGAATTCCATGGGTTAGCACCAAATTCACATTTTTCCTAAAGTAACTAATATTGGGAATTAAATAAAACATTTAGTTACTTTATAATAATCATTATACTTTTAATGAGAATTTAAAGTCATTGTCCTACCCGTTCGGCTAACGACCCTCCACCGATCAAGCAAGCGGTGGGTGAGAGTGGACACCCATTAAGTCGCCATTTTATAGGCAACAACCTTATACCCACCTTATAGACCGGCTTCGTGAATGAGGCCTACTAACGGTAAAACGACTTGTTCTTATACATATATATAATAATTAACCATTAATGTTATAAATAGTATAAGTGTTGAATTTTAACTTTTAAAATTCTAAGTGTTGGAATTAAAGTTTATTAAAGTGTGTGAAACTTTTCCAAATTCCAAAACTTGAGGGCAAGTTTTGAAACTATTCAAAACTAATTAATTCCATGATTTATGTGTTTAAAGTAGTTTTAATCCAAAAACTCTTCAAGTTCCATAACTTGAGGACAAGTTATGGAAGACTTTAAACTAATAAAAGAATTAATTTTCTTTATTTTTATAACTTATGGAATTAATTAAGGTTACACTTTATTTATATATTTATAATGAAGTGACTCTTGAACCTCCATAACTTAAGGACAAGACTCTTCATCTTTTGTAACCATCCAAGACTTTTCATTTCATAACTTATGAATTAAAGGTTCATAAAAATGAAGACTCTTCATTTTCATGTAACTTATGTGTTTAAATATGTGTTAAAGAAAAGTGACCTTTAGATATCCATAACTTGAGGACAAATTATGGACTCCATTAAAACACATAAATGACCAAGAATTAATTCTAAACAATTCAGCAAATAATTCCTATCATCTTCTAAATTCATAAGAACATGAACATGATCATCAAAATTTTAAGAATTATATGAACACATAAAAAATCATGGAATTTTGATATATGCTATTGTAAATGGATTAGAACAACCATTACACCAACTAAAACAAGTTTTAAAACACCAAAACAGTTTAGGGTAATGTTTCTAGTCCATTTCCAGCAGCAAAAGTCGAAATTCTGCATTCTGTTCATTCTACTCACCGAGTGCACAAACCTACTCGCCGAGTAGGATGGATTTTGCCTTGAACTCGGCGAGTCCCCCCGTGGACTCGGCGAGTCCATCAGCCAGACAGCAACAATTTCAACTTTTTTTCACTATTTTGCATCAAGTATTCAAACAAGCAAGCCTAGGCTCTGATACCACTGTTGGGTTTTGAGCAATCTAACACTTCCTAAGTGTGCATGCAACCCTAATAAACCTTGGATCTATGTTTGTCTAAATACATGCAAAATAATAATTTTTCCAAGGTTCATAACCTATCTAACATGGCATGGGGTACTTTTAAACATAAAAGAATTAGATGAGATTACATACCTTTTGATGATGAGTTTGATTCCTAAGGAGTTTGAGGGCCAAGCACCAATAGTGTGAATGTCTCAAACGGAATCACAAATCACCACAAACTCTTGGAAAACTTTGAGAGAATGTATACACACTTATAAAATCGGCCACACACAAACACACACACTAGTGACACTAGTGGCTATTTCATGCAAAATAAGCATGCTTATATAGTGTACATGATTAGGGTGAAACCCTAATAACCCATGACCTTTCCTTTTCCAAGGATCCATGGGTTAAAAGCTCCATGGATCATCCATGGACTTCCATATAAGCCTAGCCCATTAACTAATGAGTATTAGCCCACACCATATAAAACAATAACCCACAATTTAATTAGTCTTCCTTTTAATCTTTAAATTAATTCATAATTAATTTAAGACTAACACTAATTAAATAACTTCATATTAATATATTATAACTTACAATATATTAATAAACATATGTGTATAACTCTCATAAAATTATCCATAAATAGTTTGGATGAAATGCAACCCAAATGGACCATGCTGGGTCGGGTCAAGTATGTACCAAATAAGTTATGGACTTAGACACCTTATCCAATAGACTCCCACTTGGATAAGTCTAATAACTATATTTGCGTATGTTACTTCAGGAACCAACAAGCAATCGTAGCTCTCAAAAACTCTGTTGAACTATGAAGCGCCATTTTAGATAAGTGATCATATAATCCTCTGTTCTCATGATATCAGCCGGACAAATACATGGAACAACGTCGTACTTATTGTCCAGCAGTTTGTTTCCCGATTTTCGATTTGTTTGACAAAGAACTTAATCGAACACATCAATTTAGTTCTGACCGGCCGGTACATAGGTCACAACAGAATCATCGAGGGGCCCAGATATCGCTTCTATTTCTAGAAGGAACAGATAAACTTCGACTCATATGCTTGTTCTACTACTTGTTGAATTGTACACAAGGGCACGTTTTATAACATCAAGTTACTGATGCGTTTACGTGCAATCAATGCACAACCAACTCATAGGTAACAACTCATATCTCTAGGTTTGAAGATTTATATGATATTACCGTCTCACGATCACTCGAGATAAATTCCATGAAGTGATACAAGTGAGCGTGGGTTTAATCCAATACTCATAACTTATGAGCACTCATGAATGTTGTAGCAACCATTGCTATGACTAAACCCATTTAGCCATCTACAAACTCGATTCATGACAGTCTTGATTCATACCTACTTCCAACATATGAACGACTGTGGAGTGTTTAAATAACTTAGTCATTCGGAAAGAATAACCTAGCTATTTTGGAAGTCAAAACATGCAAAGTGAAACACAATAATAATCGAATCCAATATGGTCTCAGAACCCTTTTGAATATAAATAGAACCACCTTTTATTTATCACCATATTGATTACACATTATTCATTGTATAATGTTTCAAACAATCAACTTAAGACTTGAATAAAAAACAACAGTCGTCCCATGCTCCTAGCATGTACACTTTGTTTCTCTAAACAATAGTTATGCCATATTCCAAGTATGCACACTATGTTTGTCTATGATCCTTACATTGTGATGTAGATCAATTGAACATGATTCCATTGATACTCATTTCACAATCCCAAATCCTTATTGTAAATGTGAGAATCCCCGATTCCTATCATTTACCAAAAAAACTGTTAGATTTTAAACTTTTATGCAATGTTCCTCTTGTAATGATTATTCACAAAGTCACCAAAACCTTGTCACCAGTTATTACAGAGTATTCCAAAGAAGGTCAACCTCTATGGAACGGAAGTCTCATATTCAAAGTACATTGCTTTGAACATCCTTCTTTCATTAAGGTTTTCTAATCTTACATAGATTGAATAACTTTCACCTATGGAGACATTTCCATAGTCCCATTTTGACTATCATTTCCGAACAAGAGTTACTTCTTTTCAGAATATGTCAATATGGTCATGGAGACATTTCCAAAGTCCCATTTTGACTATCACTTCCGAACAAGAGTTACTTCTTTTCAGAATATGTCAATATGGTCCTTTCCGACGACTTACATCATACTTCCAACTTTCCCTGAGCAACCAATCTTTGGCGAACCTCAGATTTGTCCTCGACAATTGCTTGATCACTTTAGTCATATCCAGTTCTAGACTTTTCCCTTCTCAATGCCTTAAGCGTTTGGAAAATTTAGAAAAGATGAATATTATAGCACATGCAATCGATCCTATATCTGAAGCATATGGGACACGATTCATGATGTTTGACATAAAGACACGATACTAGACCAGTCTTTTGCTACAATAATTTTTATTTGCCATGTTTTCAAAATTTAACTATGAAGAGGGATGCCGTAATCATAATCGAATTTTGAAAACGCAATATATATAGAATTTCTTCAAGTTGAACCATTCCAACATAAAATTCATATATATGTCCTTGACTAAAGATGATTAAAATCTCAATCTAAGCTTTAGAATTGAAACGAAGTATAATTTTCTCTCCCTTAATTATAGCAAAACAACTATTCAACCCCTGCAACTTCACGAATTGAAACTTTGTTTTCTATAATTAACATTGATAACTCGCAAGTCCATGTTAGTGTGCCGGTTAACCACACATGCTCCACTAACGACATTTGAAAATGCAAATAACACAATTGATATCTACGTAAAATCTACTTAGTGAAAGCGTTTCCTCACCATCATTTTCATGAATCGGAGAGAAACCTTATGACACTTAGATTTTATAGTGTATGAGTTCCTATCCATGTGAATTTGTCAAAACCATAATCACAAGATAAGGTTAGTGACAAATTCAGCCTTACATGGATTAAACTTGTTCAATCTTAGTTTCTTGTCACCTTGGTAGCACAAGGCCCACCAATGCTTCCAAGTTGAACTCTGATAACTCACATGCAAATTCAACTTATTTGAAGTAGGTACAGAAACAAGAATTATGTCAACACGATAGGTTGCAAACCTTAATTCGTGTGCTAGTGATAATTTACAGGTTTTACTCTTGATTAAATCTTGAAACTCTTTCAGGATCTTTAAGGCTCCCACTGTCCCCTTGACATATAAGTTTCCCCGGTCAAGAACCATTCCTTGACAAAACAAATATTCAAGGGATAGTGCGGATTCTTATCAAGAATAACACTTCACACAATTGGTCTTAGTTGGTCTTTGTCTCATCCAAGACATCACAACTTACCAATCTCAAATGTACAAGGGTAGAAACATTCTACACTACATTTGATAAGTGTTTTAAACCTTACTTTATGTCACTCAATGTTACAATCTTGGAGTATGACTCTAAGAATTGTTTTGGAACGAAGTATGACTCATCTTCTCAATCTTAACCAATCCAACAATTCATGACCTCTCTTCTTAGCCATAACAATGCACTAAGACATCCTTAGAGTATGAATTTGTGATATGGTTTCATAATCATTAAGATGATCATGATACTAAAGTACTCTCCCATCCTTTCAGATTTGAGAAACTTTTATCTTTCTGCCTAATTTGATTCTTCCCATTTGTTTTGTCATACATTGTAACCTTTCCAATGTTACAGAATTATACTTAACCTCATAAGTATAATCATATTTACTAATCTTTAGTAAATCATGACAAATCAATCTTTGTGGTGGACCTTGACCAGCGCACACCCAATGTACCTAATTCCTTAGTCCTTCAACTGACTCACATATACATGTGATCAAAGAATTAATCTAAATTTTCAAAGATGAAAATTCTCATTCATCATACAATACAACTTGTATGATTCCAAGTTTCTGTCCAATTGAAACTTGGGTGATGAAAAACTTTCTTCATTTGGTAAATTCAGACACTACCACAAATGAAAGAATCAAATCCACTTTCCAATATTGTAATTACTGGAAACATATAAGCAACAATTTTCCACAGATGCCATTGTAAGGATATTTTTAAAATAAATAAAATTAAAACTCTTTTTTTCTTTTATTTTAAAACTTTGCGGAAAAACTTATCCTTACAATCCACATGAAAACCTTGTTGTTATCTATTCATAAGCAATATATTATAACTCTTAAGCAACAGCTCAAAATTTTGATCACCGAACCATGCGATCAAAACCCACCTTTGCAATCAGAATCAACATATACTTACTTTAAGTTTCCTATCTTTTCTTTGATTCTTAAGAGCATCAGCATGTGACCCACTCACATTATGTAATAAGAATCTCCAAATAGGAACTTAATAGAGTTAGACAGTGGACTTTACCCGAAGTAGAGTCAAACCTCTTGACTTGATCAACCTTATGACCTTTCAGGTGAATAGGGCAGCTTCGCAACCAATGCCCCTTCCTTTGGCAACAAAACACATGGACCCTTTGGTAATGGCACATGAGACTATCTCAGAATTTGCCTTTCTCTTTACTATTTGGTCAACCGAGTTGACTATAGCCGATCCCTTTCCATTGGGAAGAGAAATCCTTTTCTAGATATCCAATGCTACCATTGTCAATGTCCATTTAAGACTTGGGAAGTTGTTCTTTCAATCAAATTTGCTTTACTGGTGTTCCAAATCATTGCTGATTCCACAACACCAAGCAAATAGATAACATCATTAACGGTCATGTCATAGTCTGTCTCATAGTAGTCCCAAAGAGACTCACTATGTTGCTAAGAAAGTGATTGAACATCCAACTTTCACGAGACTTTGACACCCAACTCTCCCGGCTTGTCAATATGTGACTTTATCTCCAAGATGTGAGCACACATATACTATGCTTGCCAATAGGGATTGAGTGACTTTAAACTTTTCAAGAACTTGTGGGTGAGGGAGAATAATTGGAGGAGGTGGAGGAAGTGAAGCATGATGTTGAGGGACACCATCTTCAAGAGATTTGGGAAGATCATAGTTGTCTGAACCAGACATCTATAATGGGAGAAAATCAAGTTAGTTGATTCAAAGTCCTTAATATAACACCCAATATGAAATATTAAGGCTAGGACCCAACACAATATTTTATAATTTGGAAGAGGGATGCCGTAATCCAAGCTATAAAATATTTGAAGGTAGGCGAGTGACGATTCACCAATTTCCCCCATGAAAAACGAAATAATTTATTAGGTTTTCATTGGATTTGAAATTCCTAGATCTTTTGAGATTCATTGAACTTTTCAATGGCATGTTTCAATCTCGAGTGTGCCCTCTCAAATTTTGTGACTGGGATGCCGAGGATCACAAAACAAGGTGTGAATAACCATACCAATTCACTTGGTACCCTTAATATTATCACCTAATCAATGTGCCGGTTAACCACACACGCTCCATTGATCTATGACAAACATTAAGTCACCCTTCGTGATCCTTACTAGTCCAAGTTAGTGTGCCGGTTAACCACACACGCTCCACCAACGACTTGGTAAGGTACAAAGTGTGAATTCCATGGGTTAGCACCAAATTCACATTTTTCCTAAAGTAACTAATATTGGGAATTAAATAAAACATTTAGTTACTTTATAATAATCATTATACTTTTAATGAGAATTTAAAGTCATTGTCCTACCCGTTCGGCTAACGACCCTCCACCGATCAAGCAAGCGGTGAGTGAGAGTGGACACCCATTAAGTCGCCATTTTATAGGCAACAACCTTATACCCACCTTATAGACCGGCTTCGTGAATGAGGCCTACTAACGGTAAAACGACTTGTTCTTATACATATATATAATAATTAACCATTAATGTTATAAATAGTATAAGTGTTGAATTTTAACTTTTAAAATTCTAAGTGTTGGAATTAAAGTTTATTAAAGTGTGTGAAACTTTTCCAAATTCCAAAACTTGAGGGAAAGTTTTGAAACTATTCAAAACTAATTAATTCCATGATTTATGTGTTTAAAGTAGTTTTAATCCAAAAACTCTTCAAGTTCCATAACTTGAGGACAAGTTATGGAAGACTTTAAACTAATAAAAGAATTAATTTTCTTTATTTTTATAACTTATGGAATTAATTAAGGTTACACTTTATTTATATATTTATAATGAAGTGACTCTTGAACCTCCATAACTTAAGGACAAGACTCTTCATCTTTTGTAACCATCCAAGACTTTTCATTTCATAACTTATGAATTAAAGGTTCATAAAAATGAAGACTCTTCATTTTCATGTAACTTATGTGTTTAAATGTGTGTTAAAGAAAAGTGACCTTTGGATATCCATAACTTGAGGACAAATTATGGACTCCATTAAAACACATAAATGACCAAGAATTAATTCTAAACAATTCAGCAAATAATTCCTATCATCTTCTAAATTCATAAGAACATGAACATGATCATCAAAATTTTAAGAATTATATGAACACATAAAAAATCATAGAATTTTGATATATGCTATTGTAAATGGATTAGAACAACCATTACACCAACTAAAACAAGTTTTAAAACACCAAAACAGTTTAGGGTAATGTTTCTAGTCCATTTCCAGCAGCAAAAGTCGAAATTCTGCATTCTGTTCATTCTACTCACCGAGTGCACGAACCTACTCGCCGAGTAGGATGAATTTTGCCTTGAACTCGGCGAGTCCCCCCATGGACTCGGCGAGTCCATCAGCCAGACAACAACAATTTCAACTTTTTTCACTATTTTGCATCAAGTATTCAAACATGCAAGCCTAGGCTCTGATACCACTGTTGGGTTTTGAGCAATCTAACACTTCCTAAGTGTGCATGCAACCCTAATAAACCTTGGATCTATGTTTGTCTAAATACATGCAAAATAATAATTTTTCCAAGGTTCATAACCTATCTAACATGGCATGGGGTACTTTTAAACATAAAAGAATTAGATGAGATTACATACCTTTTGATGATGAGTTTGATTCCTAAGGAGTTTGAGGGCCAAGCACCAATAGTGTGAATGCCTCAAACGGAATCACAAATCACCACAAACTCTTGGAAAACTTTGAGAGAATGTATACACACTTATAAAATCGGCCACACACAAACACACACACTAGTGACACTAGTGTCTATTTCATGGAAAATAAGCATGCTTATATAGTGTACATGATTAGGGTGAAACCCTAATAACCCATGACCTTTCCTTTTCCAAGGATCCATGGGTTAAAAGCTCCATGGATCATCCATGGACTTCCATATAAGCCTAGCCCATTAACTAATGAGTATTAGCCCACACCATATAAAACAATAGCCCACAATTTAATTAGTCTTCCTTTTAATCTTTAAATTAATTCATAATTAATTTAAGACTAACACTAATTAAATAACTTCATATTAATATATTATAACTTACAATATATTAATAAACATATGTGTATAACTCTCATAAAATTATCCATAAATAGTTTGGATGAAATGCAACCCAAATGGACCATTCTGGGTCGGGTCAAGTATGTACCAAATAAGTTATGGACTTAGACACCTTATCCAAGAGACTCCCACTTGGATAAGTCTAATAACTATATTTACGTATGTTACTTCAGGAACCAACCAGCAATCGTAGCTCTCGAAAACTCTGTTGAACTATGAAGCGCCATTTTAGATAAGTGATCATATAATCCTCTGTTCTCATGATATCAGCCGGACAAATACATGGAACAACGTCGTACTTATTGTCCAGCAGTTTGTTTCCCGATTTTCGATTTGTTTGACAAAGAACTTAATCGAACACATCAATTTAGTTCTGACCGGCCGGTACATAGGTCACAACAGAATCATCGAGGGGCCCAGATATCGCTTCTATTTCTAGAAGGAACAGATAAACTTCGACTCATATGCTTGTTCTACTACTTGTTGAATTGTACACAAGGGCACGTTTTATAACATCAAGTTACTGATGCGTTTACGTGCAATCAATGCACAACCAACTCATAGGTAACAACTCATATCTCTAGGTTTGAAGATTTATATGATATTACCGTCTCACGATCACTCGAGATAAATTCCATGAAGTGATACAAGTGAGCGTGGGTTTAATCCAATACTCATAACTTATGAGCACTCATGAATGTTGTAGCAACCATTGCTATGACTAAACCCATTTATCCATCTACAAACTCGATTCATGACAGTCTTGATTCATACCTACTTCCAACATATGAACGACTGTGGAGTGTTTAAATAACTTAGTCATTCGGAAAGAATAACCTAGCTATTTTGGAAGTCAAAACATGCAAAGTGAAACACAATAATAATCAAATCCAATATGGTCTCAGAACCCTTTTGAATATAAATAGAACCACCTTTTATTTATCACCATATTGATTACACATTATTCATTGTATAATGTTTCAAACAATCAACTTAAGACTTGAATAAAAAACAACAGTCGTCCCATGCTCCTAGCATGTACACTTTGTTTCTCTAAACAATAGTTATGCCATATTCCAAGTATGCACACTATGTTTGTCTATGATCCTTACATTGTGATGTAGATCAATTGAACATGATTCCATTGATACTCATTTCACAATCCTAAATCCTTATTGTAAATGTGAGAATCCCCGATTCCTATCATTTACCAAAAAAAACTGTTAGATTTTAAACTTTTATGCGATGTTCCTCTTGTAATGATTATTCACAAAGTCACCAAAACCTTGTCACCAGTTATTACAGAGTATTCCAAAGAAGGTCAACCTCTATGGAACGGAAGTCTCATATTCAAAGTACATTGCTTTGAACATCCTTCTTTCATTAAGGTTTTCTAATCTTACATAGATTGAATAACTTTCACCTATGGAGACATTTCCATAGTCCCATTTTGACTATCATTTCCGAACAAGAGTTACTTCTTTTCAGAATATGTCAATATGGTCATGGAGACATTTCCAAAGTCCCATTTTGACTATCACTTCCGAAAAAGAGTTACTTCTTTTCAGAATATGTCAATATGGTCCTTTCCGACGACTTACATCATACTTCCAACTTTCCCTGAGCAACCAATCTTTGGCGAACCTCAGATTTGTCCTCGACAATTGCTTGATCACTTTAGTCATATCCAGTTCTAGACTTTTCCCTTCTCAATGCCTTAAGCGTTTGGAAAATTTAGAAAAGATGAATCAATCATTCTAGGGCTATATGATCCTAACCGTATACGGTTTTTAAAGCATACACTTAGCAATTAGTGATACCAATAGATATTCCCAAGCTATCATAGCTTCCAATGCTTCCTAGGCTACAAGGGATCACATATCAGGAAAATATATCATGTATTTCCTGAAAGTATCCCTAGCCTTATCCTAGCATCCAATTCTCATAACATATAATTATAACAAACATGTATCATTATTTTGGGAATCACTTACTTTAGCTCGGCTAATTGCACGTATCACACCCCCTTTTATTTATAAAACCCTTTTATAAATTTATTCCCTTTTACAAACTCTTTTTAGAAACTTATTTTCTTTCAAAAGATTGTCAATTCCTCAATTTGAGTCCAGACAGACCCGAGAGTGAGCGTGAATCCCTCAAACTAAGGCTCTGATACCAACTTGTGACGTCCCAAAAAATTAAGGCCAAAAAGTTTTGTTTTTAAATAAAATAAAACTTTAATCCAAAACATCATCATAAAACCAAAGTGTAACAAAGTGTATCAATACATCGTAAAACATCAGAGTAATCGGACAAGGCGGAAAGAGGTGGTGTGTGCATTGCAATAATCTCGGTCCCTTCCCTTTCGAACTAGAAGCACATGAAACATAAACTAAAAAAAGTAAGCACAAAGCTTAGTGAGTTCCCCAAAATACCACATATCATATGTAATAAACACATAATGTGCACAGCCTGACATCGAGCCCCACTCAGTATACAAATCTGTCATTCATCAGGCCCCACCTGGCATCAGGCCCTTCCTGGTATACATATAAACATAAAATTATACAAAAACATGCAATAATCACAAAGATAATAACATACATTATAGTCATCGGGCCCCACCCGACATTGGGCCTTGCCTGGTAAAGATACAATCACATAACACATGGAAGAGTCATATAGATCTCTAGCACCCTAACATAATAAACCATGGGCCAACATTGGTGCCTTCAACCCGCTAAACACAGTAAGGGAACTCACCTCAATCCTTTGATAACCATATAACAGCCCGAGTCGGTGAACCAGATAACTTCGCACCAACTAACAATAAATACAACGTTAATTAGTAATTAATCCAATAACCGAAAATCCGAGGCCCACTCCATAACCCAACTTCCTAAAGGGTAAAATTCCATTCTTACTTAGCCCAAAACCGAGGCCCAACCCATTTGCACAAAAAGCCCAATTTCCTAAAAGGCATCCCAATGCTCAATATTGTAACGCCCGCAGATTCGAGCTAGTCAATTTGGAGACAATAAGCGTCAAAAATGACTTTTTGATAGAATATTATTTAGAATAAATAATATTAAGTAAGTTATACTATATATCACAAGGGTTCCGTACATATAAAGAATGCTAAAATCCGAGTTATAACGAAGAAGTTATGACCCATCAAAGTTTTACGGCTAAACCGGCACGACACCGCGTAACGTAAAAAATGAATTTTTGATAAATTATTTTTTATCAATAGAAATCTAAACAAAATTCGTATTATACGTTAAACCGAGAACATGCATAAAAAGAATGTCCAAATCTGACTTCGTATGAGGAAGTTATAATTTTTCTAAGATTTAGCATAACAGTGCACAGCCCGGAATTTGAATTTTAGATCGATCAAATTTTGGCCAACGCATCCGAAATGAAAATTGAATATCTCATTAATAAAAGTTCAACGATAAAAAGACAACCGAAAACGGAGTCCGTATGTAGAAGTTATGGATTTTACACGGTCGTTAACAGTGTAATATTCTCATAGTGTTAAATTTAAAATAGGTCGAGAATTAGCTGACGAAATCTAAAAGTAAGTTGTAGATTACGTCTCCACCTATGCATGGATATGAAGAACGTCAAAAACAGAGATCGTATGCGAAAGTTATGGGGTTTAGAAGTTGGTAGGATGCTGCTGCGAAGGGGGTGACGTGGCTGAATCTGGGTCATTGCTTTCTCTCAAAGTCTTTCCACCAGATGGTGACATGTGGCACGAAGTTGAGAGATATTTCAGCCTATAAATATAACCCCTTCCACCTTTATTTATTCACACCTCCACCTTTCTCTTTCTCTCTCTAACTTCTCTCTGAACCTCCCAACCCCCCCCCCCCCCAAGCCCTAGGAAACTCCCCTAGCGCTAGAAGAAAGCTCCGGAGCGCCTGACGGATCCGAGAAAAATAGATTTTCATGTTAGAAGCTCTGCTCCAACGGATCCTGACTTTTAGCAAAACCTGTTGTAATGAGATACGCCTACCCTACTATAAATATAACTTATGTTTAAATATAACATTGTTATTATGAACCTATGAATAATATTTATCAATGATTCAAAGTCGTTATACTGATTGATCTACTTACGGGGATGATGTCTAGGCTGTGATTTAGTGAGGTGTTTAAAGTGAGATTTCCAAACAGTATACTTCGTATACCAAACAGACCCTACCTCCAATATGATCCTACCTAGTTGTTCCTTACTTGATAGATCATGAAAGTAGACTTTGAGTTAATGATGAATCTACACTAATAATTAGTCGCAATAAAGATTAGACTAAAACTTAGCAATAATAATGTTGGGTTTTGTCGAAGGAAAATAGATTCGCTAGAAGCAAAGCGTTGCCCGAGTTTGGAATCATAACTTTAACTTGTGAGTGCGTAGTCCCTTTTATGAATAGGATTTTAATACAAGTATTGATTGAATTATTAAATATATGTTTATGTGCAAATTATTTGATGTTGCCTGAAATATGTGCTAAAGAACATACCTGATAATATATGATGATTTAGGATAAAGAGTAAACCTAAATTAATTATGAGGTATATTGGGTAGTATCTTCTTATGAGTACGAGTGAGATATACATGAAGAATATAACTTTAAAATATGTCATTGATCTGGGAGCATGGATTAGACATGGTCATTTTTCCTTAGTCCGAGAGTATGGATATGACATAGTTATTTCTCATTAATCCGGGAGTATAGATTTAGACATAGACAATTGTCCTTAGTCCGAGAGTATGGATAGGACATAGTTATTTGTCATTAATCTGAGAGTACAGATTGAGGCATAGTCAATTGTCCCTAGTCCGAGAGTATGGAATGGGCACAGTTATTGATTCGAGAGCATGGATTAGACATACTTGATCTGGGAGTATGGAATAAGTAAAAAGGTAAATTTTAGATCCGAGAGTATGGACAGGGTCGTTGAGAGGATTGACGGGGTAGGGTAAGAGTTGTTTATACATGTTGAAATTGTATACTTGTGAGCTCTAATATTATATATATATATATATATATATATATATATATATATATATATATATGATATAACATTGTGAGATTGAAATCCCTATATACTCACCAGGTTTCCCAACCTGACCCACTCAATTTATTTGTATTACAGGTATCGATATGAAGCTACATTACAATGAGAGATTAAGGAGATGTAGATCACTAGTGTAAATGTATGTAAAGTCTGTTTATGCTTATGTTTCTGTATTGAAGATGACATCCCGACGTTTTAAAAGGAATGAAATACAGTTCTTCAGAAATGCTTTGATAACATATTTATTGTCACACCCCAAAACCAAGAACGGCGGAAACGTTCTGGGGCGGAGGACGTCATGTAAAGTATCACAACACAGTAAATGTAAATAAGCAAACAACATCATCCATTGCATTAAATATATAATTTTAATACAAGCGTGTTCTGTATAGTTTTAGACACCAAAAATATAAGGTAAATCAAAATAATAATATGATGAGTCTTGAATGCGCTCCATCTCCTCAAAAGCTGGCATCGGTACCTGTCTACTGATGACCTGAGAATACAAGTTATTTTGAAAGAGTTTATCAGCATTAATCTGGTGAGTTCATAAGTAATTTAGTGTCGGTGTTTGTTATCAAAAATGTTTGAACATGTCTCAAGTATGAGTTCGTGAAATGTATGTAAGTGTTTGTAAAAGTTTGAATCTCTTAGAAAAACCTATATTTTCTAATAAAGTAGCCTTCTACCAAGGCTTAACTGTTTTGTATGTTCGTTTGTTGTGAAAGTGTGTAATTTCCCAAGTGCAACTATCTTTTAACAAAATATGGTTTGTACATTAAAGTTCAAGTGAGGTTATCACTAAAAATATGTAATGGGTAAATCATTTTAGTACTGTAGCTTAGTTTTATAGTAACTACTGTTGTACTAACTACCTTAAACCGAATTTATATTAAGGTAAAATGTGATAATTGCACCATGCTATCGATTGGTAACAACGACATACGAATGGTCGTAATAATGGAATGACGTTTGGCACCCGCAGACCTACAGGTCCGGCTGTAGCTAGCAGCAAGGTGTAGGATAGTCAATCCAGTATAGATCTATACACAAATTCACGCTCTCCCTCCAAGAGAATTCTGGCTACAACTCGGGCCATGACATTTAAGGCATGCTCCGATACAGTGGATCACAATTGTTAATGTATTAATGTAAGGGTAATGTTTCTCGTTCTAGTATAGTTGTATATGTTCTCTTCCTAGTATAGTTGTATATGTTCTCATAGTATAGTTGTATATGGACTCATGAATGAACTGACTCATTGATCTAGCAGTTGTAATAGTATGATCCTGTGTTACCCCGATGGTAACTTACTAATGGTGTGCCTAGTACGTATGAATATGGAAGTACTTTTATGTCTATATATGTATATTTGATATATAATTAATATTGAAACGACCTTCGGATGGTCACCCGAAATCCCACCAGACCACATCCAAATCGAGAAAAAGGAAATAGGGCGGATGGCCTTCCTAAGTCCTTTTAAACATTATTTATACATCTACACATATATGGGCATGCAATTTATAATATAAAAGCATAAATAAGTTTTTATAAGACATTTGAAACATAAGTATTATTTTAAGAAAAGATCGACTTGATGTCAATCTATAAAACAATTTGAAGACATAGGTTTGATAAAACAGTTTAAGTATAAGGAACATTTGTTTGAATCACAGTTGTAAATAAGTTTGAAAAGTAAAAGGGTTTGTAAAACATTTTGAAGTAAAACAGTTTGATAGACAGTTTGAACAATGATAAAATCACTGGTTTCCCTAGTTATTAATCGCATGTGATTAATGCAATCACATGTGATTGAAGCAATAACTATAAGTATTTAACTTATATTCCCCCCATAAGTATTTAAAACATTTAAAATCATTTCAAAGGTTGATTAAAGGGGTATGAACTCACTTGATTGATTGAAGAAAGCGAGATGGAAAAACCGGGCAGAGTTTCGTCTCGGGAAACGGATTTTTCTCGGGATTCTTGAGAATCTCAGGAGTAAAATCGACCTTCGGGACTTGAGCAAAAAGACCAGGGCTTTGGGTTTGAACGAGCACGGAAAACGAGGCAAAACGTAAGAGAAAAGAGAAGAAATGGGCAAGTTTTTCGGAAACCCTCGCATCCCTTTTATAGGGGTGCTGAACCGCCTCGGTACGTGGGGCGTACGCTCGTACGCAGCGCGTACGCGTACGTCATGCATGAGCGAGTCCTCGACTGCCTCGGTTTCGGATGGGATGGGTCGGACGGGGCGGGTCGGATGGGGCGGGTCGGTAGCTTCGCATAGGGGCGACGTGGACGATCCGAGGCCCTTGATTCGAGTACGCGAGGCGTACGAGGGTACGCAGGGCGTACTCCGGTCCTATCTGCTGACTCCCCTTCGGATATTACCAAGAATTTATATTTAAATTTATATTTATTTTAAATAAACTTCTAAAATTCACATCTCCTTCATACGAACTCCGTTTTCGACGTTCTTTATATCCACGCGTAGGTGAGACTACGCTCTATAACTTTCGTTTAGACTCCGTTGGCAAATTCCAAAATTATTTTTATTATTTATTTATTAAAATGACGTGATTAAGGAATTTCTTCAAAAATTCATAACTTCCTCATCCGAAGTCAGATTTGGACGTTCTTTTTATGTACGCTCACGGTTTGAGGTTATCTATAACTTTCATTTAGATACTTAAGGCTAAAAACTATTGTATTGAAACTTCGCGTTTTTCGTTTAATCGCTGTTGCCGGTTTTGCCGAGAATCTTTGGTTGGTCATAACTTCTTCGTTATAACTCGGATTTTAGGGTTCTTTATATGTACGAAAACCTTGATACGATTCCTACTACTTTATTTAACCCAAATAAGATTTTAGGAAAGTTATATTTTGACCTAGATTTAATTGGTTTTATATTACATTGTCTCGAAATATTGGGTTGTCACATTTATCATGTTTTTCTGGGAACAAATTCTGTAACATATTTCTTTAAAAGATAGTCTGATTTTTAAAATAAAGCATAAACAAATCGGTCTTTTCTGGCCGTAAAAATGGGGATGTCACAAATATGGCCCAATTTCCTAAATGGGCCCTAAAGCCATCATGGAACTAATTCCAAGAAAACCCTTAGTCTATCCATGACCCAAAGTTAAAAGTCTAATGGCCCAACAAGGCCCAAAGTTTATAAGGCCCATAATAGTTGCATTGGGGAGTACACCCCACGTACCAGAAGGGTACACTCTGCATACTTACCCTTGAAGCAGAAGGTACAAGTCGTTGATGCAAGATCCCATTATTAAGCAGAGCGTACTCCC
Source organism: Lactuca sativa (assembly GCF_002870075.4). NCBI lineage: Eukaryota > Viridiplantae > Streptophyta > Magnoliopsida > Asterales > Asteraceae > Lactuca > Lactuca sativa. Next base: position 66,509,995 of record NC_056627.2, on the reverse strand, counting down.
ATGTACGCCCAATGTACTCACTAGAGGTCATAAAAACAACATTAAGCTCTTAATGAGTTAAGTCAACTTGTCTAAACACAGATCTGATCCCTAAACAATATCTTAAATAATAAAGTTGCCAACTTTACTCTCTTACATGCCTTAAATGGACTTAACACTTAAAAATAAGCTTAATAAAGGTCTTAATGCTTGCATGAACAAAAATATCTCACAAAGTTTGCATTTTTATGATCAATGTACCCTCATGGAGCTAAGATCTAACCTCCATAGCTTCTGGAGTAGATCAAAAGCTCAACTTTAACTCAAAAGTCAAAATGGATACAAGACTCCGTAAAACGGATCTAGCACAAAAGATCATCGAGGTGAGATCTTTTTACCTCAAAAAGCTTGCAAATAAGAAGGTAATCCTGGATCAACAAGCTCAAGCATTGCCTCCAAGTGTTCATCTTCTTCTTCTTCACCAAAAAACACCAACAAACTCACTTTTAGGCTCAATTTGTGACAACCTGAAATTTATCCCGTCACAGTGAACCCTTTTCCGCTAATAAAACTTGCTTTATTAAATTGTTCCATTAACCTTTTGGATTAGGTTAATTAAATTGGGACTTTTATTATGACTTCATGAGTGTCCAAACAAATTAGAAATACATGAAACATCCTCGGTATCCCTTTGAAAAGTTTTTAGATTACGACCATGTCGAGTTATGACCACTTAATCGGGTACGACCATAAGCCCCGTCTAACGTCGACATCGGGTAGATTTCCACTAGGACGCAAACTCAACCCCTATATAAGGGTGAGTGAACCCCATTTACACCCTTTCCACTCTCTCTCTACTCTCTCTCTCTCTCTCTCTCTCTACAAGTTGCTCTTGATCCAAAAACACCTCTTTCAAGCTCCAAACTTGTAAGTAATCTATCCTAGCTTGTTGCTTAGCTTGTTTAGCATGCAAATTCGTGTTTAAATCATCCAAAAGCCTCAAAATCATGTGTTTATGCTCCCAAGAACACTCTTGGACCGCAAACACCCATAAATGGGGTTTTAAAGCCCCAAAACCCTTCCAAATCACTCCTAGTGCTTAGCTATGACTTAAGGACTTGCATGTACGAGTTTAGAACACCAAAATCTTTTCATTTGAGGAGTAAACATGAGTTTATGGCCCAAGAACATTCTTGGACCGTAAACCCCTCTTCATAGGTCGTGAACACTATTTAAGGTGTTAAATTGCCCCTTAAATACCTCCTATGGCTTGGGTTAATGTCTAGAATCAACCACCATTGAAGTAGGAACCTTAAACATTAAAGAAACCATGACCATAAGAGATTACGACCGTAAACCCCCCAAGGATTGGTCCCTTGGCCGTAAACTCCCTTAAGGAGGTCAAATGATGCCCTAACTTCCCCCTATGGCTTGGAATAATGCATAGAACCTTGTATTCTTTCATATAAGACCTTAAATCATGAATTGAAGGGCCAAGTGAGAGTTTACGGCCGTAAACTCTATGTTTACAGCCGTGAACTCCCTTAAATGGTTCATTTGAAGCCTTAGCCACTTCCTATGCCCTAGAATTGAACCTAGCTTAATTCCTCAAGTGATATAAGACCTTTAAGCAACCAAGAACACACCACCCATGAGTTTACGGCTGTAAACTCATGGGGATATGGTCATTGGGCCGAAATCCCCTCTAAGATTTTACTCTTGAAGAGTAAACTCCCTAACTAGGCCATACACCCCTTTATTGCAACCCAATAGCCTCCTAGCACTTGACCAAAGTGTTTTTCTGCACATTAGGATGCTTATACGTGTTTAGTTAGTGTTATAATCACTAATTATATGTAAACATATGTCTTCATATGTTATTAGGTCATTAAGTGTGTTCAAGTCTTTACTTGACACCGAGCACTCAACCAACACCTCCATCCGATCCACTCGCAGCAGGTGAGTTCATACCCCTGAAATAACCTTTTAAATGATTTTAACTGCTTTTATAGGGGGGATACAAGTTGAACTGTACAGTTATTAGATAAATCACATGTGATTAATAACTGTATAGCAAAATAGATTTTGCATGTTAAACTATTTTATCCAGCTTAAGATTTCCAAATCATGTTTTCGAATCTTGTTAAAGTATGAATATCCCTTTTTAGATCATTAAAGGTTATCCAAAGTTTTCAAAGTTGTCTACTAAAGAGACATCCAGTCGTAATTTCTTATTAAAGATTTTTCAAAGGTTTTCTTCACTTAAACTGTTTTATAAAAATCATTTTCAAGGCTGTTTATGAAAGGTTTTTCAAAGGATTTCCAAAGGTTTTCAAAGCTTGTTTTACAAAATGACATCAAGTCATAAATTCTTATTTGTAAAGGTTTTCCAAAGGTTTTACCAAAGTTTTCTTCTATGCTTCTATTTCGTTAAATGCATGCCTATATTTGTATAGTTATATAAATAATGTTTAAAGGACATAGGAAGGCTAGTTCGCCCTATTTCCTTTTCCTCGTTGGGATGTGGTCTGGTGGGTATCGGTTATCCGTCTGAAGGTCGTTTAAACATTAGTTATATATCATGTATACATGTATGGACATCAAAGCTCTCTCTCTCTCTCTCTCTCTCTCTCTCTCAGCCAATTTATCGCCTTGAGTAGTACAGGCATCCTTCTATTATTCATGTTTCTGGAACCCTAGTAACTATTATAGGAATAGTTAGGAGACTCTATCTCTCTCTCTATCTCTCTCTATCTCTCCCTCTATCTCTCTCTCTTTATCTCTCCCTCTATCTCTCTCTCTCTATCTCTCTCTCTCTCTTTTACTTTAGAATGTGACACACTATTTCCCTCTACGACGCTTCATTGCGCCAACGCCATGTAACCAGAGTCTCTGGGAAGGAGAGCGAACATCATGTGTATAGATCTATACGAGACTGACACTCCCACACCCAGACTACTAGCTACAGTCCGCGCCGGTAAGGCCCGTGGGTGACATAATGCCACTACCCCTACGCGTGACCTGGAGGGTCACCGGATACTCTATCGTCGATCAGCAGGGTTACATACGATTTCACATTTACCCTTTGTTTTAGACTTTGCTAGCTGTATCGTTCACTCGATACTGTCTGGAGTCTGTGTTTTCTTGTTTTTGACTTTGCTAGCTGTATCGTTCATTCGATACTGTCTGGAGTCTGTGCTTCCTTTTGTTAGACTGAGCCAAGCGTATCATTTATTCGATACTCTCCTGGAGTCTATGTTTTCTTTTGTTTTAGTCAGCAGTGTTACTGCTGAGGTATGTATTATTTTCCCCTAGTATTTTCACTTGTGATTTTCTTATTATTCTTTTAAAGTCAATTTTGTATTTTGGTAATGATAGTAATTTGGGGAAAACTACTCCTTAAAACGTAAATCTGTCGGGTCTTGGTAGAAGACTGCTTTTATTTAGAAAATATAGGATTTTCTGGAAAGGATGCTAATACACCGTAGATTCTAAACTGCTATCTTTCATAAAGTTATTTTGATTAAAAATGTGTATTTATACAAATGACACTAAATACTTATGAACTCACCAACATTACAAAAATGTTGATACTCACTTTCAAAATAACTTGTATTCTCAGGTCATCGATAGACAGTTACATCCCGGGAACTTTTGCGAAGACAGCCTAGTACCAAGCTGCATCTTGTTATGTTCTGTATTTACTTTGATGTTGCTATGAAATGTAACCTATGTAAAATTATTACTATTAATGCAATGGTTGTTGTACTTTGATTACTATACTGCATATGTTGTGATACTTGACATGACGTCATCCACCCCAGAACGTTTCCGCCGTTACGGTTTTGGCGTGTGACACAATTTTCACCAAATACACTTAGGGTTTCGAATCTAGGGTTTAAAGGGATGGAGGCTAAAGATAATCGGGGTTGGTGTTGAGTTAAGGAGCTTAAATAGGGTCCAAGACCCAAAATTAGGGTTTGCATGAAACTGGAGTACGCCCGTCTCCCAGTACGCTCAGCGTACTCCCAAAGGTGTCACGACCCTTCTCCCCGGTACGTCCGACGTACTCCCAAATTATGCCCCGTGTATTAGGCTTAGCCTTAAACCCACCAACTTCTGAATGTCATGAATTCTTCGTTCTAAATCTGATTTCGAAGATTCTTATATCCACGGAAAGGTAACGAGAAGTACTACACTTCTATCAACTCATCCTTGCCTTAAAACTTCCCGAACTAAAATCCAGTATTCATGAAAACCTGAACTGTCATTTTACGGTTATATCCTTACGGTCCAAATCACAAAGCGGATTCCCAGATCATCTAACTTACATTACCCACACCTAAATGGGTCTAAATCTCCCTTTCCAAAGGCCTTAATCCTTATGATACCCGATCTTCAGGTCACAGCCCTGAATTATGAAATGATTCGGAATAGGGTGTTACAGCAACCTCAAGAGTGTTATGTGACAAGAATGATTTGTTGAAATTTAATGATAAATTTTGTAGGATGGTTGTTAGGTCAACTATAATGTATTGATATTCATGTTGGATGAGTAAGAAGGAACGTGGAAGGAAGAGGAAGTAGCAGAATACAAAATGTTGAGGTGAATTTGGTGTAGAAGTTTGTTGGATATGATTTCGAACATGTCTATCAAAAGTTCATTGGGAGTGACGCAGATCACCAAAAAAACAAGGGAAGGAAGATCGAGATGGCAGGGACATATCCGAAGGAGGCTAGAGAATGATAATGCATAGTGTAGAGTCAATGACGGTTGGATGCATGAGGAAGAGTGAATTAACTATCTAGAAAGAACTGTGATGATAATATGAATTTAGACCTAAAAAGTTTGGCCTTTTATGAGGACCTGACCTTAGATAAGTGGATACAAAGGCTAAATAGCATGCATTTGGAGCGACCTAGATCTGTATACTCGTCTTATTTGTTTGTTTACCTTTTATTATATCTTCTTACCTCTTGTATGTTTTTGCTTACGTGTTCTAGCTAGTGTTCATATGTAATTACTACTTAATACTTATATGTGGTTCCTACTTATATGCATGTAGCCCTCTAGCTAGATGGGAGCCTAGTGGTTTGAGGTGCGAAATTCCATACATGAGGTTCAACGTTCACACTGTGGTTCGCCTAAAATATTGTTCGCGTTTCGCGATTAACCTCCCACGTAAGCTTTGAGACGGGTTGATATGGGTCGTTCAGATAGTATGCCTTACCATTTCTTTTACTTATATGCATGTATTTTCTTTATTCATATATATGCTCTATTGCTCAAATTTTAAATAACTACCCTCCCTTTTGTATGCTCCATTTAAATTTCAAGTATATACATGTTGCACTATTTTATATAAAACAATCGTCACTGGAGACATAATTTTCTACATTTATCTTCCACCCCATTCCAATGGAATTACGGGCCCCCTTGTTGTTGCTTGTAATAATTAACTAAAAAGGCATAAACACGAAGATAACAAAAAAATGAAAAGAGTCCCAAAGAAGGCCTGAATTAACTAACATGCACATATATCTGATCCTATGTTATATCTCCTCTAGTGATACCAAGCCAGTTTGGTGCATGAAAAAACATACATCTGCCGAACCACGTGCTTTCAACCACCAATACAATGTTCTCGATCACAAGGTTACATTTATTAAACTTCCTCTACAAAGGTAGTTATTAATTTGTTCATAACATTTATTTAAGCCTGATAATTACATGATTAGGCTCGACTTCTTTATAACAATAGCAAATTAGACAAATTTACCCAATTTAATACCTTTACATCTGTTATTAATTGATAAAATAGATTAACACTTTTAGTTACCTTGTACGCTATGAAATGCAAACCCCTTGATCATGTAGTAATTAAAAGATCTGAAGTTCCAGCCTTCCTGTTCATCCAAACCTACTAAAGCTTAACAACACAACCATTACAAACCAAATTACAAGAGAGATTTTTACTTTCATATATGGTTGATCGAGCTAGCTATTGAGGATCTTGTTCAATCACCGATAGGTTATGCATTAGTTAATGTATAATGTATAACAAACTAAAACCACATATATAGTTCCAAAAAAAGACTAAAAATCTATTGTAAACGACAATATCAAAACATGACATATGATTTAGTCAAGTGCTCAAAACAAAAGAAAACTTCACTTATAAACAAACAAAATTAGTTAAGTGGCTAGTCATTAGTTACTGAATATTAAACCTCAATCAAAACATATAAAGATGTCTATTGCATGTGAATTTGTGATACTACGCGCGTGAAGATCAAAAGAAAAAAATAATAATAATAATAAAATACACAAAAAAAAAAAAAAAAAAGAATAAACATTGCAGAGCCTTGTACTTTCCATTATTTACAGAAACTGATCAATTTTCTATTTATTTTATTGATTTTGGTGTGAAATAACATATTTGGTATCCGTTATGAAGATGATCACTTGCTAGTTTAGATTAGTTTAGATTAGGGATGTCAAAAATCTTCGTGGTATCTTGATATCGTATGAGACTAAATTGAAAAAAAAAAAAAAAAAAAAAAAAAAAAAAAACCCGGGAGTGGGAGCGCGGACAGGGGCAGAATTAAGCCCCGTTTATTTTCGGGACCGAGGTCGAGAGTCGGTATTTCCGTCCAATACTCCCACAGGGGCCCAGTTATACATTTATGTAAAAAAATATATATTTAATATAAAATACATATACAAAATAGATTTTCTAATTATAGGTTTAGGTTAGGTTTCACTTTCCAGTTTCCGATTAATGGATATTGAAGATGTAATGAATTGATAATATATTTTTGGACATGTAAGTATTTTATATTTGTAATGTTGCATTTGTCGTATTTTATACTTACAAGATTATTGGAATTGTCGTTTTGTAATGTTGGATTTTTAATTTTTTTAGTTTCTAAAAGATTAGGTTTTAAGTTTTTAAAGTTATTAAAAATAGTATTTTTTACAAATCAATTTGTTAGAAAAAAAAATCGAATTTTAAGCCTATAAACCGAGGGGAGCGGGGGCGGGACCGGGGGCTATGTAAACGGAGGATTTGGGGCGGGGGCAACAACTGATTTCAAGGGCAGGGACATGGACAGCTATTTTGGCTCTCATTTGGTCCCTTTGACATCCCTAGTTTAAACATAAGGTTAGTGTGCTTGCTTCTGCTATGTGTTTTGAATTTGACTTTCGCTTCAAAATTTTCAAATAGAAGTTTTGTGGATATATTGGATTCTATTAATTAAATGGCTATGTACATATATTTTTTGGTATATATAATACAAAAAATGAATGATATTTTTTGTAATTGTAACACTACTACCGATCGAGCTTGTTCACAGGGTATATATTCATGTGCATATATACCATGTATTACTCGTATGCATTACACTTTCGTTTTCGTTACACACATATATATACGTACATACAAAAGAATTAATTAAGCTTGTATCCATGGCTTCTTCAATGGATTGGAGGGCATGCATGCAGCATGCTCAAAGGAACAACAGTTCCCAGATCTCCGTAAATGCAGATATAATATCGGCATGATGATGTTTGGAATTTAAAGATAAAAAGCACTGCAACAGCTGTTCCAAATCCTTAGCTTCAAACATCTTTTTCTCCAATATCATCTCCAACATCGACTTCTTGAAATCGTCATACGGCTCCTTCGACCACTTCACCACCGTCAGGCTCTCCTTCATCATCCTCGACTTCCTTTTCTCCTCCACTTTCTTCATCTTCTTCTCCGTCGTCCCACCACCAATATTCTTAACGTACAACACAGTCTCATCATGATCCTTCTTATATGAATCAACGCTGATGCTCATGCTATCGGTTTCTCTATCGCTGTTACTGAACCAACCACTTTCATCTGAAGAGCACTCCATGTTGTTCGTCTTCTTGTGTTTACTTCTTCGATCACCGGAGATTTTGGTGAAAGAAACAGGAGAGTTCTGTGTCTCCGGGGTGGTGGTGAGAGGTGCGGTTTTCGATTTGGAGATGCGGGATTGTTGGTGGCTGCTAGGGGTGGTGGGAGGTGGCGAGGGAATGGTACTAGTAGGGTAAGCGATCTCGAGAACTTTAGGGTTGATGGGGGAGAAGAAATGGGAAGTGTTTTTGGGTCGACATAGTCGGAAAGATGACAAAGAGAATTTGAACTTAACCATGGTGTTGTTTTAGAGTTATAAGATCGTTAAGCATATATATGTAAACATAAACATATATAATATAACAACGGCGGAGAGAATGAATGAATGTGAGAGAAAGAAGAGGGAGAAAGGCCGGCCGGCGACCAAATCTAAGAGATGACATCACGACGGAATGGTTCAGTACGGCCCACAAATTAAGGAACAATCTAAATTCCTTCTCAGATGCCTCTAAGATGTGATTACTATTAAATTATGATGTGTTTATAATTATAAAATTTGTATTAAAAGTATTTTATTGAATTGAATAATAATCAACAATAGCGTGTTATTATAGGTTTAAAGGATTAAAAAATATATAGTTTTGGTTGGTTAAGCAAAGATAGTACTGTTTACCGCAAAAAACAAGATAATATATAACACGAATAATCCGAAAACATCTATTCACATCATATATTTTTTCGACATTATAAAAGACCATCACTTGTTATATTATTGGTTGCTCTAAAATTAAGTCGATATCATTGAAAGAGTAAATGTATAAGTAAACAAACACATAAAACATGATAAACTTATAGAGTTATAAATTATAAGAATAATGTTTATCATGTCCTTGGTTGAATTAATTACTAGCTACTATAGGATAAGAGTAGGGGTAAGCATCGGAACAGGGTACCCGTTTTCGGAACCGGAACCGCCTCGGAACTGCCGGTTCCGGAACCGAAACCGCCTTAGGCTAGGGTGTTCATGGGGCGGTTCGGATCGGATAGTAAAAAAATTATAAACCGTAATAACGGGACGGGTACCTTGCTAGCACTAACCGTAACCGAACCGAATTGCTAAAAAACCGAACCATATAAAAGCAGGTAACCACGGTTCGGTTCACGTGTATCCGTTAAATATAAAAAATAGTAATCAATCCAAACTACAAACTCCATTTTAAACAATTCATTTCTAAAAAGAAAAAACTCACAAAATTAAAAAAAAAATCAATACTTATAAATAAACCAACTCTTTAATATTATAAATCCAATCATCAATTGTTTGATATATTAATATTTAATATTTATTCATTCTTGTTTTTTCATGTGGCATCAAACTAATTCTTTGGTTACGAAGGATATATATATATATATATATATATATATATATATATATATATATATATATATATATATATATATATATATATATCAGTTCGGTTCGGGTATCCGCGGATATCTAAATACCCAAACCGAAACCGACCCGTAGGTATCCGATTTTTTCGGTTTTGGTTTTTACGGATTCGGTTTTTTCGTTTTCAAGTTGGCTGGATCGGCTCAGTTTTGCGGTTTTTTTGTACACCCCTACCTTAGGCGGTTCCGGTTCCGATTCCTAAATTTTTGAAACCGCCTTAAACGGTTCCGGTTCCGGTTCTCATGTTTTTGGAACTCTACCCGCCGGAACATATTTGTGTGTGTGTCTATATATATATATATATATATATATATATATATATATATATATATATATATATATATATATATATATATATATATATATATATAAAATGTTGTGTCTTTGATTTTTTTGAAAAATGTGAACTATATAAACTTTGTTCCTAATATAGCGTCATTTTTGTGATGTGAGACAATAAGTTCAACAAAGAACTAACGCATTTTATCAAATGTTAAGCACTCAAGCAGTAACATGTTTGGAAAACTTTAAACAACATGATATTAATATTGCCAAGTTCTTTTATCAACATAAACACAAAAAGGTTAAGGCTTTGAGAATTATTTGCATTATTTTTATGATAAAACTCTTTATGAATCAATAGATTTTAACAAAATTATTTGCATTATTTTTATGATAAATTATGTAAAATAAGACAACTTATCACCGTGAGTAAGAGAATTACTTGGACATGATAAAATTACTATATATTAACAATAATAAATCTTTTATTACTTAATCTTGACCATTATATATAACTAAATTCTTCTATTTTTTTTAAAGTGGTTACCTGGAACCGGAACCGGGACCGCCGGTTCCGGTTCCGGTTCCAAAATATTGGGAACCGATACAACCGGTTCCGGTTCCGTCAAATTTAGCCGGGTACCCGCATATGTTCATCCCTAGATAAGAGGGCCAAAAACGATTATTAAATCTGAAATTTTGGTTTCATGATTAAACGTATACATTAAAAGCTTGAGCTTAAGTCTGAATGGAACCCCTTATAATGCCTTATTTGATACTTTTAATGGTTTCATTCAAAGATAGCTTTTGAATGTTCTATGGTTAAGAACTTCTGATTCGTCAAATCTAAATATTGAAATACTTTGTTTCTTTTAACCTCCCAATAAATTGTGGGGGCATATTAATATTATTAATGTACATAATACTTTTATATTTGTATAATAGACCCAATATGTTGTATGTATATTTGTTGGTCCTTGCCCTAAGCTTATTATATTGTCTTGTATTTTAACCTACTCTTAATGGAGAAACATTCTAAAGTAGGGGCAAGCAAGATACCCGTTGGTTATTGGAAACGAATCAACACGAACCAATTGGTAATCAAATATATTTCAATTCGGTTTAGTTCTCGGTTTCTCAATATCTATGAATTTGATTTTCAGAATATTTTGGTTCGGTTGGAGCTGAGCTTACCTCTATTCAGCTATTTTAAAGTAACAAATAAGAAACAAATATTTATGTATAATAGAGTTTCTGCATCTCTATTCAGCTATTTTAAACAAACAAGAAACAAATATTTATGTATAATAGAGTTTCTATAAGTCTAAATTTAATGCCAAACATATATTTAAAACGCTAGTTTCCATTTTATATTTACTAAATAACCGGATATATTTCTCAACCAAATAAAGAATTTTCTTTACGTATCCAATATTAGTAGATTACAATTAACACTTCATCGCTCAAAAACTTGAAAATGTTAAAAGAAGCATAATTACATATAACTTGAACTTTATTTATTAAAAAAAAACTTAAGATCGAAGCAAAACGTCAAAAATAGCCGAGACAAAGGACCCACCTGGGATATATTCAGGAAATCGAAGCGCTTGAGTAAATGCAAGTTGGCCCAGTACCACGTTATTCGTCTCATTTATGTCATCTCCATTTACGTCTATTAAGATAATATTGTAAATAATAATCGTGTTCCTGATTTATTCTTGTTTATTGTATTAGGGTGCTGATTTTGCCACTTAGCCTTTTTATCCATCCACGGAATAAATAAGATATTGACAATAATACCCTTATTTTAATTTAAAATGAGAAGGAAAAATCGGTTGAATTTGTTTCCAAATCACACAAGACCCCTTCCTTATTTCTTTTTCCTTCCTCCTTCCTTCTTCACTTCTTTTGCTTCTTCAGATTTTTAATCAGGTGCGACTTCCTTTCAAATGGGAAAACGCAATCATCTCAAATTCGATTTCTACAAACCATGGATGCACTCGATTATATATACCCCATCTGCTTTCAATCGATTAAACTAGGGCTTGAATCGACTAATTTGCATCGAAGGTGTGAAATCAAGTCTATTTGAATCAGAGCTCAATCAACTGTAAGATTAGTTTTTTATAGTGTCTGATTTCATCCTTTATTTTTTTCTCTGTCCGATTATACAATATGTTTTATGGGTATGAGATTTCTTCGTGTGTTTTTCCTCCTTGTGCGATTTTTTTCACCATGTATTTGTGTATGTTCATGTGTTTTTTGGTCCTATATGACTTATGTTCTTCTCATGCCTTTTGTTCTATTGAATTTTAAAAGTGGATACAGGGAAACAAATGGTTTTTCATGTTCGTTTTAGATGAATCGCTAGGATCCTTGAGAAGCATTATAGTCAATTTGGAGAGTATTTATTGATGATCAAATGGAGCTTTGGTAGTTCAAATGGGTTCCTTATACTGAGCTGCTTGAAGTTATTAGTAAAAATAGGGATAGTTTTTCACTGGGATTTGTATGTTTTGTGTAATCAAGTGACAAACATTATTGATCAGTTGTTCTTAGTTGTTCTTCGGCTGTTATTTCTCTTCATAATTGTGGTATTGGTTTTGTTTCCGGTGCAAGCTAGTGTTGAAGTCTCCTCCATCCATGGCTGATTTGTTGGTTTTGTTGTTCACGTTCCGTAATGGAGAAAAGTTGAATTAGTGGGTTCTTTGTGTTATGTAGTAATTTGGTTTATATGGAAGTCGCGTGATTCTCGAGTAATCGAAACTATAGCCATAAGGACCCGTCTTTCTTTTTCGTACATATTTACATATTAAAGACGAAGGGTATGAATGTCAAAATCTTAATTTTTCAGTGGAATGATCAAAATTTTCAGTGGAAAAATCAGGACCCATTGTATTATTATTTTCTGGTAAACAATCAATACATGTATTTTTCAAGTAATACTTCGGTTATCTTATTTAATTAAGAATAATTTAACTTTTTCGGTTATTCAATAACATTTTAGGATAATCACAATGAAGGTAATAAATTTAAAGGGAAATCGAGTAATCTAACTATGAGGTTTTCACACAGACACAATAAATAAACCTCCAATTAATGATTGGATTATCACCTCAAATCTCTTAACTCATAATTGTCCATTAACCACTCATTAACTATGCCAAGCCCAAGCCTAACCTTGATCCAAAAAGGTCCAAAATATACAAGGTCCATAATTAGCCCAATTTTTCAAATTGGGCCTAACTCTTTATTGGCCCTTATCCTAAGGTCCAACTTCCTAGCTGACCCAAAACTCATGCTTAGAAAGTTCAACAAGGGCCCAAGACATGGTGACCCAAAGATGGCCCAAAACGCACAGTCCAACTCGCAAAGCCCAAGACTGCAAGCCCACAGACAGAGTACGCGGGGCGTACCCAGCTGTATGCTTGGCGTATACGCAATGAGGCTTGTACATTGTGCGTACCGGCTGGTACGCCCAGTGCACTCCCCTGTTAAGCCCATTCTCCCATTAAGTTCTTAATACCTTAAGTGTAACGACCCAAAAATCCAAGATAAAAATTTCATTTTTCAATATAGTCAACACAAGTGTTACATATTTCAAAGCATTCAAAAATATGGTTTAATTAAAACATTTATAAGAGTTACATCCCAAAATCACGTAAAGCGGAAAACATGGGCGTGTGCGCTGCGATCATTCCGAGCGCTACTATTTGAAAACCTGTGATGCATATAAACATATAGGGATGCCCTGGAAACCCTCCTGGGTCTTACACCGGGTGCCATGGGAACCCCAATATGGTTTTAGCCCATTGCCATATAAATCATACATACAAACATATAAGGATGCCCTGGAAACTCTCCAGGGTCTTACTCTGGGCATGGGAACCCCCACATATCACTACATCAACTAGTGTACCACATATCACAAAATGGGCCGGCCTTGGTGCCTTCGACCCATTGGTCTGGTGAGGAGACTCACATCGATTGCAGAAGCTTCCTGGAAGAATCCCTATCTGCTGCCACGCTGACTTCTAGAGCTATCAATACCAGAACCAAATAAAATCTTGGTTAATAGGCCAAAACCCTCAAGTTTGGCCCAAGGTTAAACTTGGTCAAAAGTCAACGGTCAAAAGAAGTCAAAGTCAACAAGTCAAACTTTATATTGAGTATGTCCAGCGTACTCAGCTCGTACGCATGGCGTACTTACCAACCAGAATCGGGACCCCATACGAGTACGCGCAACATACTCGAATGTACGCCCGACGTACCCGGCCAAATGGCACTTTTCCATTAAGTGCCTAATCTCTTAAGTCCTTTCATCCAACACTCAAATCTAGTCCCATAACATCATTCTACATCATAAAGTTTCCACCTTTATGACTTTCCATGTCTAGAAAAGGTCCAAAAGCTCCATAATGGATAAAGTTTCCAACTTTATCCATTAGAGTGGTCCAACCCACCAAGATCTAGCCTTTTAGCATCAAATGGGACCAAAAGTGCATCTTTTTCAACTTAATCAACTAAGTCCAAGTCTCCAACCTTTAGATCTGAATCAAAATGATGTTTAGATGGATAAAGTCTCCAACTTTATCTATAACATGGTCACAAACTTTCAAGATCTAAACTTTATGCACTAAAATGACCAAAAGCTCATAACATCCAAAACTAGCTAGATCTAACAAATGCATCATCAATATTCAAACTTTATACCTCTAGAAGATAGATCAAGGTGAACAAAGTCTAGATCTACAAGATCCAATGCCACCAACACTTCTACAAGAAGGTCCTTCTACTCCAAGGTGCACCATGAATACTCCAAAGCACTCAAAATCATCTTCTTTTAGATCAAAAGTCTCAACTAAGGTTAGGGTTTCATGAAAGGGGTGTTGGAGGGGTGGAGGCTGAGAATGGAGTGGGTTTGGGGGGAGTTAAGGAGCTTAAATAGGGCTTGAACCACGAAAATAGGGTTTGGGCACTGATTGCGCACGCCCAGCGTACTTAGGATTCCATTATTACACCCAACGTACACCTTTTTTGTACGCCCAGTGTACTCAGCTTGGCCCAAAACCTCCCAAACTTCAAACGGCCATAACTTCTTCTATCTAACTCCATTTTTGATGTTCTTATATCCACGGAAAGGTATTGAGGAGCTCTACAACCCTATCTAATTACTTTTGACTTAAAACACATCAAACTAAAACCAATAATTCATAAAAGAAGTCTGAAACACTACATTCCCATTTTACCCTTTGACTCTAAAGTGCAAACCAAACTATTAGGTCACACATCTAGATTACCCACATCTAAATTGGCCTAAATATTACCTTTTTAAAGGCCAAATCCTTATGATGACCGTTGTTTAGGCCACAACCTTAAATTAGGAATTGATGCGGAACAGGATGTTGCAACTCTCCCCCACTTGAATTAGATTTCGTCCTCGAAATCTGCCCTTACCTTCCCCATCACATCCAATGATCTGGTCAATACCTCCACAATCCAGAATAAATACATCCTTCCCAAGTCAACCAATCCCAACCCTAAAATGAATTGTCAACCTAAAAAGGAACGAACCTTAAACCCTCTTGCATAAAACTACCTCTATCCTTCTGAGACCTGAAACCTACCATATCTTGACTTCCCGATAGCTCGCCCGTGCTGAAACTGTTGGGAAACATATGCATCAAATACACTCTATAACTAGGCAGCGGAATAATCGAAACAACAAAACGATTTACCTAAGTGTACATGCACCCTATAGATCTACGGCTTCATACTATTACTTATACCCTAGGAAAACCGAAAATATAAGAAGAATACTAACCTCTTTAGCTGCCAATGATCTTCGAGCTTGACTCCTTATGCGTGCCACCTTGTTTGGATGATAAGGATCCAAACTAGAATCCCTCTCTTGGTTCACACCCAATGAACTCAAAAGAGTAGAAACAAATATAAACTAGGAGGGATGAACTCACGAAAAGTTCTTCCACAATGAGGGAGAAAGAAGGTGGAGAATACTCAAGCCAGAAAATGAGCAAGGAGGAATGAATCCCTAAGACCCTATTTATAGCCTTGGATAACTCCTAGGGTTTTATCCTTCCACCCATGTGGGATGGGATATGCTATGAACGAAATTCCCTTTATCCAAAGGGAATTTTCGTCCAACCCCCTTCCTTCTAGGGTTTTGGAATGTTCCCTGATCAACCAACTATTGATTAATTCACATTCAACCCTTTTATTAATTAAACTGTTAACTAATTCCCAAATTGTTTTCTAATTAGTTTCTAATTAATTATTAAACCATAATAATTAATAAACTAATTACTCCTATTATATATTCTACTCAATTTTGAGTCTTGAGGGCAACCCAAGAGGACCCTGCTATTATTAGAAATATCACCAACTAGTTAATGATCTTGGACACACGTCCAATAGTCTCCCACTTGGACAAGTCATCAACTAGATATGCATGGTTCTATATTTCTCAAATAATCAACAGAGAGAATGCCATCCAATGCATCTGCCGAACTCTGATCTAATCAGTATCAGCCCTCAGATAAGTGATCAACTATTCCTTCATCCTAATGATATCTGTATGAATTCGAGACATGGATAATGGTTAATCCCATAATTCAAAATTATGTTTCCCGATATTGATTTGTGATGACTACATCTGACTACTAAATCGAACACATCAATTCTAGTCAGTACCCGACCAGGTTTTAAGATGTCAGCACCAAATCATCGAGGGGCCCATAGATATCGCTTCTCCTATTAAGGCAGAAGGGACGAATAAACTTTGACTACATAGTCCTTGTCTATTTCATCATATCACACATGAATGTACCCGTTATAGCCATCAATTACGAATAGCGTTGAAGTACACCAATGCATAACAGAATCATAGAGCAAAGCCCCACATGTATCTCGGTTTGAAGAACAGAAGATATTATCATCTTAGAATTACATGTGACTAAATCCATGAAGTAATGTCTAAGTGCGGGTTGCTCCAATGCTTAAATCTCCATTAAGCACTCACGAGTGTTGACACAATCACTATGTTATGCCAATCAAAATGGTCAATCCACCAACACTCATGACAGTCTTGAATCACTACTTACTTCCAAGAGTATGACCGACTGTGGAGGTTTAAGTATTTAGTACTCGGGAAGTGGGTTCTAAACATGCAAAAGTGAAACACAGTATTAAATAAACAGAAATGATAGCAATCCAGCACTTTATTAAGTCTCTACAAAACAAACATCACTTCTATTACAAATTCATACTGCTCAATGTTTCAAGGATTATCAAACTAAACAACTAAACAACTATTCCATATCTTCAGTAAATCTAATGCCTATAGATATCGTATGACTATCATGCTTGATCCTTGATAGTGGTTTAGTGAACGGATCGACTGGATTCTCCTCTGACGATACTCTGCTCACAACAATATCTCCATCCTTGACTCGATGTCTTACATAGTGGAACTTTCTAAGTATATGTCTTGAGTTACCATGGTCTTTGGGTTCTTTAGTCAACGCGACTACACCCTCATTGTCACAGAAGATTTCCAAGGGATCCTTGATGCTCGGAACGACACCAAGATCATCAATGAAATTCTTCAACCATGTAGCTTCTTTTGCAGCTTCACTAGCTGCTATATACTCTGACTCGCACGTAGAGTCTGCCACTGTCGATTGCTTGGAACGCTTCCAAGTGACTGCTCCTCCATTAAGCAAGAATACCCATCGACTGCGAACATGAGTTGTCCCTATCAGTTTGGAAACTTGCATATGTATAACATTTAACTCTCAACTCATCCTTACCCCATATACCAAGAACATATCCTTTGTTCTTCTTAGGTATTTCAGAATGTTCTTTACTGCCGTCCAATGACTTTCGCCTGGGTTGTCCTGAAAACAACTCACCATACTCAGAGCAAATGAGACGTCAGGACGAGTACACGTCATGGAATACATGATCGATCCTATAGCAAAAGCATACGGGACTCGACTCATTCTTTCCTGTTCATCACTAGACCCAGGACATTGAGTTTTACTCAATTTTGTGCCATGTTGCATAGGTAGATACCCTTTCTTGTAGTCCTGCATCTTGAATTTCTTCAAGATCTTATCCAAGTATGTACTTTGGCTTAGCCCTATTAGAAGCTTTGATCTATCTCTATAGATCCTTATACCAAGTATGTATGCAACCTCTCCTAGATCCTTCATAGCGAAACAACTCCCAAGCCACGTCTTAACACCTTGCAACGTCGGGATATCGTTTCCTATAAGGAGTATATCATCCACATACAATACTAGGAAGACTACATTACTCCCACTAGCTTTAATATATACGCAGGAATCCCCTTCAATTCTTGAAAAACCAAACTCCTTGATCTTTTCATGAAAGCAGAGGTTCCAACTGTGAGATGCTTGCTTTAGTCCATATATGGACCTTTCAAGCTTACACACCCTATTTGGATATTTTGGATATATGAAACCTTTAGGTTGTGTCATATACACTTCCTCTGTGAGTTTTCCATTAAGGAAAGCGGTCTTCACATCCATTTGACATACTTCATAATCATGAAAGGCTGCTATGGCAAGTAATATCCTAATGGACTTGATCTTGGCTATTGGTGAAAAGGTTTCCTCATAATCAATTCCTTGAGTCTGGGTGTAACCCTTTGCAACCAACCTAGCCTTGAACGTGTGCACATTCCCATCCATGCCTGTCTTCTTCTTGAAGATCCATTTGCACCCAACTATTTTAGTGCCAGGTGCAGGATCAACCAAATTCCAAATTTGGTTGTCATGCATAGACTAAATCTCGCTCTCCATGCTTTCCTTCCACTTAGCAGCTTCAGTGTCTGCCATCGCTTCCCTATAGTTGGATGGATCATCCATATCAATCAGTGTATGATCACTGATCAATACGTCTCCTTCTGTACTCACATGGAAACCATAGAATTCAGTAGGATGACGAACTCTATTGGATCTGCGAAGGGGAGGTGGAGATATATCATTTTGTTCAACAGGTCGCTCACCCTCGGTTAGAGTTTCCTTAATGGGCTGCTGCACCTCAAGTTGAGTGCTAGTGTCTACCAAAGGTTCTTCTTCATTCAATTCTTGAAGCTCTTCAAGATCTATGCGGCTCCCACTGTCCTCTTTGGAAATGAGATCCCTCTCAAGGAAGAATCCCCTTCGAGAAACAAACACCTTGTTTTCCGAAGGCTTGTAGAACAAGTATCCAAACGATTTTTGCGGATAACCAATGAAGTAACACTTCTCTTATCGGGGTTCAAGCTTGTCATTTGCCTCGCGACGAACAAAAGCTTCGCATCCCCAAACTTTTACATGT
Source organism: Lactuca sativa (assembly GCF_002870075.4). Lineage (NCBI taxonomy): Eukaryota > Viridiplantae > Streptophyta > Magnoliopsida > Asterales > Asteraceae > Lactuca > Lactuca sativa. The sequence goes on along the minus strand of NC_056627.2, from coordinate 66,491,026 downwards.
GCTAGAGAAGGACGTGTCCCACTCCACATTTCAGAGGGTGTCTTAGCAACCTTCTTAGTAGGTACGAGGTTTAGGATATGGGCAGCTGTCTCTAAGGCATACCCCTAAAAAGATATCAGAAGTGTAGCTCGACTCATCATAGATCGAAACATGTTTAACAATGTTCGATTTCTCCTCTCAGCTACACCATTCAACTATGGTGTTCTAGGAGGAGACAATTGTAAAACTATACCACAATTCTTAAGATGATCGTAGAATTCAAGACTTAAATACTCTCCACCCCTATCGGATCGGAGCATCTTGATCTTTCTGCCCAATTGGTTTTCTACTTCGTTTTGAAACTTCTTGAACACCTCAAAGGTTTCCGACTTATGCTTGATTAGATAGATATATCCATATCTACTAAAATCGTCGGTAAAAGTCACGAAGTATCTTTCTCCATGTCTTGTGGTGGATTTGAAGGGTCCACAAACATCTGTGTGGATGAGGTCCAACAAATCCTTGCCTCTTTCACAGTGGCCTGTAAACGGCGCCTTTGTCATCTTGCCAAGTAATCAAGATTCGCATATATCATCCGAATTGAGGTCAAATGATTCCATCAGACTGGAGCTTGGCAATGCGTTTATTGTTTATATGGCCAAGTCGACAATGCCACAAACATGATTTATCTAATTCACTATTAGATGAACCAACATTCATAATTAGTTTATCAAAATCACCATCGCAAACAATACTTTCATTCACACCTTTACAAGGACTAGCTTTGAAAATAAAACAACCATTCTTATAAACCAAAATGTCACCATTATCATTATCAAAAGAAAATCGACAACCATCCTTATAAAGTGCATAAAAATAAATAATGTTTCGTGCCATATCAGGCGAGTAGCAACAATTTAATAAACTAAGATAAACACCACCACTAAGCATTAGCTCATAGTTCCCAATCCTTGTAACAGCTGACTTGTGCCTGTTTCCCATGATTAGGTTGAGCTCTCCATGCTTCAACTTCCTACTTTGTCTTAGTCCCTGCATATCAGAGCAAATGTGAGTACCACATCCTGTATCAAGAATCCAAGAGTTAGAAGTAAATGTGCTATGGAGTTCTATCATGAACATACCTGAGGTGCTAGCCACCTTGACTTTGCCCTTCTTAAGATTCTTGAGGTATTTAGGGCAACTACGCTTCCAGTGTCCCTTCTGCTGGCAGTAAAAACAAATGGCCTCACTTGGGTCTGAAGAAGGAGCTATTTCTCCTTGGGCCCTTTTCTTGGGAGGAGGACCAGACTGTCCGACCTTACCCTTACCCTTCTCCTTGGGTTGAGGCGCCCTTTTCCTTTTGGCAGAACCACGGTCAACAACCAACACGGGAGCAATAGGGTTAGAGTTGTTAGGCTTCTTCATGCTTGCTTCAGCAGTTTTAAGCATGCCATGTAACTCCATCAAGGTCTTGTCGAGGCCATTCATATTGAAGTTCATGATGAACTGAGAATATGAACTAGTAAGCGAGTTCAAGACCATGTCAATGGATAACTCCTTAGGCAGCTCAACACCTAGATTCCCAAGTCTGTCTATGTACGACTTCATCTTTCGGACGTGTGCACACACAGAAGCTCCCTCTTGTAGCTTACATGCCATGAGGGATTTAACGATCTCGAATCGTTCTTGCCTTGATTGCTCTTGAAACATTTACTCGAGCTTCTGGTTGATATCAAAAGCACCCCATGTCTCAAAGTTCTTTTGGAGACCAGAACCCATGGTTGCTAACATAAGGCAAGCCACTTTGGTCGATTCATCGTAATGCTTGTTGTAGGTAATAACTTCTTCTGGGGTAGGGTTTTCTCCAAGCACAGGGACATCTTCATCGAGAACATACTCCTTGTTCTTATATCTTAACGTGATCCTCAAGGTTCTGATCCAATCAAGATAGTTGGATCCATCTTCCTTGAGTTTCTCCCTATTAAGAACCGGCATGAGAGAGAAACTTGAGTTTTGAGTTGGAGGAGGAGGAGGAGGAAGAGGCAAATCGTTGTTGTTGTTGTTTGCTTGGTTCGACATCTACAAAAGATAAGACTCCAATTAGTTTGATATAAGTCCTTAATTAATAATTACCCTAAATGAATTATTGGATTAAGGCTAGGATCCATGTTTGGCTTTATGATGCGTAAAGGGATGCCGTAAACACACCACAAAGTTATTTAGGTAGACAAAGCTCTTTGTCAATTTCAATCACCATGAAACTCCTAGATCTTTGAGATTCATTGACTGTCAATGGCATGTTCATCTCGGATTATGTTCATCTCAAATTCAATGACGGGGATGCTGCGGATCATTGAATAGATGGTGAATCACCCATACAAAATTGCATGGTCCCCGGCTCAAGTTACGCTTGAGATTCGTGAGTTTCACATCATTCTCAACTTATACTCTCTAATTGACGTGTCGTTTAACCACACGAGCTCCATCAACAAGTTATAAAGAGAATGTGCAATTTTTACGGACAACATAAGATTCACTTTATTTAAATAAAACGGGATTTTGTTTTATACTTGTATTTAAAATACTTCTAGATTGACCATTATCACTATCAAACCCTTTCGGTAACTCCATTCACAAAATGCAATAGCGCGGTGAGGGTGGTAAGCGCGAAGCATATTAAAAACCGACCTCATTAGGAATCATAGAGACCTCCTTAAACCCCTACATTTGAACGGGTGAGCCTAGTCGAGATAAGACTGACAATGTCAATATTTAAAATACGCGAGGAAGAATATTGTAATTTTCTTATACATACAATATATGTATCTTACATATATAAGGGCCAAATTTAAAACTCTTTAAATCTAGTTGTCTATTATTAATTCAAATTAATTACAAGGATGCAATATAACAATTAATAAAACATGAGGGATTAATATTCAAATTCATAAAACTATATTATAAATAATATTAAAAATATTTAAACTCACCATTTAAATAATATTTATCTATTTTTAGATTTACACAATTTGAAATTTGACATTTATCCATATTAAACAAAACTTCAAATTTAAAGCAAAAATCCCGAATCTGCTGAGCTCATGTCATGAGCTCATAGTTCTCACGTCGTGAGCTGTGATTAGGGTTTCATATATTTCGAATTTTTCAGATCTAATCCAATTAGGTAATTATCCATGCAAGATAAAGTCTTAATTTGAAAAATAAGCAAGATCATAACCGATAGTTCTTATCTGCCAATGTTTACGTCGTGAACTACTCTTTTCACGTCGTGAACTTAGGGTTTCTATCAAATTACGAAATTTTCAATTAAACTTTCATCATTCAGTTCCAAAGCAATATATTCAGAAAACATGGAGGTAGGGTGATAGTAACCATGAACCAATGGCTCTGATACCACTGTTGGGAAACATATGCATCAAATACACTCTATAACTAGGCAGCGGAATAATCGAAACATCAAAACAATTTACCTAAGTGTACATGCACCCTATGGATCTATGGCTTCATACTATTACTTCTACCCTAGGAAAACCGAAAATATAAGAAGAATACTAACCTCTTTAGCTGCCAATGATCTTCGAGCTTGACTCCTTGTGCGTGCCACCTTGTTTGGATGATGAGGATCCAAACTAGAATCCCTCTCTTGGTTCACACCCAATGAACTCAAAAGAGTAGAAACAAATATAAACTAGGAGGGATGAACTCACGAAAAGTTCTTCCACAATGAGGGAGAAAGAAGGTGGCGAATACTCAAGCTAGAAAATGAGCAAGGAGGAATGAATCCCTAGGACCCTATTTATAGTCTTGGATACCTCCTAGGGTTTTATCCTTCCACCCATGTGGGATGGGATATGCTATGAACGAAATTCCCTTTATCCAAAGGGAATTTTCGTCCAACCCCCTTCCTTCTAGGGTTCTGGAATGTTCCCTGATCAACCAACTATTGATTAATTCACATTCAACCATTTTATTAATTAAACTGTTAACTAATTCCCAAATTGTTTTCCAATTAGTTTCTAATTAATTATTAAACCATAATAATTAATAAACTAATTACTTCTATTATATATTCTACTCAATTTTGAGTCTTGAGGGCAACCCAAGAGGACCCTGCTATTATTAGAAATATCACCAACTAGTTAATGATCTTGGACACACTTCCAACAGAAACCACTTTCTGCCAAACTCTCAACGACTTGTAGACCAATCATAACACTTCAAACTATGATCTATTCAAATCTGACGAAACCATCCTCAAAATAGTTCCCCGAATCCGATGAAGAACAAATCCTCAAACTCTTGAATAGAAATCGACCCCACTTATCTGGAATCTGAAACCTAAGTCTCAATGGTCTGACTCCCTGTCAGACCTTTCACACTGAGCTGGCACCAATCCATCCTCATAGAGTCTCGCACCACACAAAATTCTTCCAATCCCTAATTACATTCTCATCTCGACAGAGACAAAGTTACTGACCATATATCACTAAAGAACACTTAACTCGACAGGAGGCTCAGACGAGAGTTGCGCAACTGGTTCAAATAAATTACTTCGATATTATTTAATCCTGCTGTGAGTGACTTGGCATTACTCAAACACCCAGATACTCCTCATTCCCACAGAACCCAAATCGCTAATACTGCCCGAAACACTGAAACTGGCTGAAACAGCAGGTTGTTGCCTTCTGGTCGCTTTCCTCAATCCACCGAGACCTCACTGGTCCCAATTTGTCCGCCAGTCATCTGAAATTTCTGGTTCCAGCCTGGTTATTGAGCCAAAAAGGCTCCCACACCGTCGCCCTTCGCGACTTCCAACAAAAAACTTCTCATGTACTAACTACTCAAACCATCTTGATACTATCTCGATGCTAGGGTAAACACTACATGTCCAACTGTAGTCTTCTCATACTCGGTCTCCAACGATCTACCATTTCCTTATTCCAATTATGTTGTGACCAACTCACAACCTTGCGAACTGGCCCACCCTGGCCTAAGTCATCTGAACGAATCCGTGAATGCCACGACTACCTTGCAGTCTTTTCTACACTTCCCACACTATCTGACCGCTTGTGAATGCTATGACTACCCCCACATTCTTACAACACTTTCCACACTATCTGACTACTAGTGAATGCTACGACTCCCCCGTAGTCTTACAACACTTTCACCCTAACTGACTACTAGTGAATGGTATGGCTCCCTCGTAGTCTTACAACACTTTCACCCTAACTGACCATTAGTGAATGCTATGGTTCCCCCCAGTCTTACAACACTTTCTCCCTAACACAACTGCAACCCAATGCCTTACCCTTAATCTATCAATTCGAAACGCACACAGAGTCGAGCACGCACTCGATCGAACACCCAAAATGAACTCAATTCATGACGGGAACCCCAACATGATTCCCCAAATTATGCTATCAAGCGCCAAGAAGACACGGTTCACATGCTGGGGAGTTTTACCGAACTCCTAACTCACGCAACCTTCAAACCAAACAACCACTTACGGGGATGCGAAACTCATCCTAGTTTCATAACCACCCCTACTCCTGAATACCTGAATGATTCTCCCCCACTTTGAATCGACTAAATTCCCAACACACACAAGAATTGAAGGATTCCTAATCCCTCTTACCTTACAACGATCAACCCGATAACAACTAGCGCTTACTAACTAATGCTCCATTACTAGCCAATATCAACGATTACCCAACTCCTGGAATCCGAAAGAATACACTTGAGACCTTAACCAGTCCGATAATCCAAATCACCTCCTATGATACCATACCAATTCCTTGATTTCTTATGACGACAAATAAGAACGATAACTCTTTCCATGTACTGACGAACCTCTATTATAATTTGTATCCTCAATGGATTGTTGAACTCTTTCATTCCATGCGAAGGTACGATTCCCTTGAAACATCTAATGATCAAACAACTCACACAACTGACACCACCATCTTCATGGTACCATTCCTTTCCTGGAAATGGTATTTCCTTAAACTCTAAAGTTCTTCCATAGGTAGATGTCGATCATACCCGAACAGATGACAAAACTAATGAATCCTTACTTCACTAGAGAACTATCCCACTAATTCCTGACCAAAGATCCTCCAGGCAATACTCCTGAACTGATTCCAACAAAGACCCGGAACAATAACGGTACACGCGGGACCCACTCTGCAAGATACGTCCATCTGAAGATTCCTCAAAGACTCTTCGGCATGTAGTATGACATATGACAATCCTTGATAACTCAAACAATAGCAGAGAATCGACCCGATATCTAATGTATTTAAACTAAAACAAAATTCCAAAGCGATACAAATTCTCGATATCCACTTGAAGTGGCAGAAGATAACATACCCGCAAACATCTAAAGGAATCTTGACCACCTCCTCCTGAGTTGCCTCGATCATCCTGAGGACCCGATACAACACTCCATTCTGATCCTAATGACAGGAACTAACCGTAGGATCCTCCATCCTGAAGGATTCCATGGATCCACAGGATTTGGGCTCCAGATGAGCCCCTAATTGCCCTGCGACAATTCCATCCCGAAAGGCCCCAGGACGACCATCGAGAGCTCCCAAAATCCCTTCCTTGGATGAACAAAAGACCACTTAGGTCCATTCCAAAACTCTATGCGTAATCTCCAATGATATGAACTCTTGCAATCGTGCATCGATTAGCCCAGGTCCTACTCCTGAGTCGGAGCTAGAATCTGGATCCCATTCTCGAGTGCTCCAAATCAGTCTCTTGCTCTCGGGCTCTAGAAATCATATGATTTGGGGTCTCGCAACCTGATACACTCACCATCTCAAACGCCCATAGCTGAAGCAACATCTTCCCTAAACCAGGCTACAAACTACTCCCAAGACATAGTTTCCAATCCCTAAAGCGCAATAGATCACACAATCAATCCTTGTCGCCCGATACAAGAGTTCCAAGGCGAACCGAACCTTAGATTCTAAGGGGTAGGGACTAGTGCGGAAAAAACTTTCCATCTCCTTAATCCAACGTGAACTCAAATCCCTAGTAGTCCTTCCATTAACTGGCTCACTATCAGAGCCGTGACCAAACCCTGGTCCTTCCCCAAGTGTGCTCATCCTCGTCTAGCAAAGCATTTATCCCATAATTAGAGCATAACCAATAATTCTCCTTCCCATAAGCTTCTTAGATTCTCCAAGACTCTCACTAATTCGAGTATGGATCCTGTGCTTTTAGTAGTACGGGCCCAATACTACCTTCCACACCTATCCATAATCTCCTCAGCAGTCCTCCCGGATCCTCTAAGTCACCTACTCCACTGATGCACAAAATATCCGCTAAACAACAGCACGATACCCAACGAAGCAACTCCTGGGCTCCTAACCTCACCAAACCACCCCACTAACTCATGGGAGCATATCCTAGGCTTTCCTAGGATCCCAACCTTACCCTGCCATCAGCTGCTGAAGAATTCCCCATGATGCCGACGATCCACCTCCTGAATATCGTCATATTCACTTTGTAGCTAGCTCCCATCATTCAAGCGTTCCACAAAGCACAAAGCTAGCAGCATTCGTATAGTAACTCTCCAACCCATGAAATTAGAACCTTCAGCCCGCATACCACAACTCATCCTATCCACATCCACCTTTACTGCCGGCTATCTTATGCATGCAAATTATACATAGAACAGGATCTAATAGATTGTCAAATAATGGACTCTACCCTAGGACCACAACCAGAAACGGAACAGGAAATAAGGCCAAATCAATTATTCTAAGGCTATAAGATCCTAACCGTATACAATTTTTAAAGCATACATTTAGCAGTTACCAATACCAATAGTCATTCCCATTCCAGAATAGCATCCAGTACCCCCAAGGCTACAAGCATCACTGTCACAAATAGGAATTCTATACCATGTAACTACAACAATGATAACATTTATGAATCAGAAATGTGAAAGCATGTATGATGCTTATTCAATAACAACAAATTTTCCATCAAACACTCTATACAAGCACTTCAAATAGTCAACAGAGAATTGGAAACCCTAGAAATCCCGGTTTAAGTCCATTATGGACTAGGATTTCTTTATTGGGCCTAAGGGGCCAATAAGCTCCCAATTTGATTATTTTGGGCTTAGAACTCTTAAACGGGCCCTAATTGGATCCACTTTCATTTATTTTAACATTTTGGGCCATATTGGGCCTAGAATGAAATAAAATACCGTAATGGACCTTATCAGGCCATAACAAATTTAATTAGCCCTAATGGGCCATAAAGTTCATACCTTGAATTATATTAGGCCGTAAACCATCATGGGAGCCCAATGGGCCAAAAATCATCAAATTGGGCCCACAACGTGAATTTGAGCAAAAGGGCGCATAACTCTCTTCTCTTTTCTCTAATTCTCGGCCCAAGTGGGAAAACAAAAAAATAAAGAGAAATGTAGAATAATGAGGGCAAGACACCTCATAATTAACCATTGGAAACCCATGCATAAATCCCATATTTCCATGAATATCACCTCATCTCTCACCTCTCCTCTCTTCTTCTTATTCTCGGCCGATCCCCACTCACTCCACCTCATTCTCTTACAACAATATCACAAGAATACTCTCTCAAGAACATCCCCATTCTTCCTTCAAAATTTTCAAGATTTAGGGCTTTTCAAGAAGGATATTCCACAATAATCATCATCATTGCTTTTTAAATCGAAATCAACCCATGAAAGCTTTCTAGGGCTGAAAATAGCATCAAACACTTCCATCTCTTCTTCAAATCGAAATCAACAAGCAAAGGTGAGTTCATACCCCTCTATTTTCGGTTTTCATATGTTTTATGGGGGAGAATACAAGTAAAATGTGTAGATCTATGAGTATATGTGTGATATGTGTGATTTCATGTGTATATGTGGTAAATATGTGCCAAAAATGAAAGATATTTCGAGATCTATATTTTATGATGGAAAAATATGTGATCTAGGGGGTATTACACATAACTAGTTAAGAAAATCTACCATATAAGGGTTAAAATGAACATGTTACAACATAAGACTCATTATTGGGTTATTTTTGTCAAATAAGCAAAAGTTTGGGGAAAGATTGTCATTCACGGTTTTCTTAAGGACTAAAAGAGTCAAAACAGTAAAAATAAATGTTTTTATGGATATCATACTCTTTTAAGGGCAAGAAGTGTAAATTGTAGCTTAATGGGCCAAATTTTGGGCTTTTCGGCCCATTAAGCCAAAACTTGTGAAATTTTCAACTTTCAAGGGAGTGAAATGATAAACTTCTCAAAAAAGGGGGTAAAAAGGGTAAACAAACTATTTCAGGGGTTAAAATGATGTACTTTCCAAACAAGGATCAAAAATGTAAAATTTTCGGATTTTGGGCCAAAATTGTAAAAGTTGCAAAAGTTTGGGCTTTAACCGAAAAATACTTTTCTAGAAGGGCTGAAACTGCCAAAGAGTAAGTTCTAAGCTAAAAAATATCACTTGAACAAGTCTTCTGGTCAGAAGTGTCAAGAAAATGGTTTAAGGGCTTAAAATGTCTTTTTTTTATATATAAAGGACTAAAATTGTCAATTTTACCAAAGAAGGGCTGAAAGGGGTTCAAACCAAGATTTTTGAGTCAATTATTTAATTTTTAAGATATTTGAGTTAAAATAAAAATACCAAACTACAATTCATGAAAATGAAAAAAATGAAAATACATATAATTCCAAACATCGTTAAAAATAACCGACCGACTTTGTTCCGGTGCGAAATTAACAATCACCAAATCAAACTTTCCAACAATTAAACTATACCTAAAACAAGTAAACACTCAAATCTTTGGGCTTGAAAGCTCCAATCATGCTTGTTGGGCCTTTGTGACCCATTAACATGATTTTTGGGCCTAAGAGATAATAATAAATGTTATTGGGCCTTCTATGACCCAATTTCATACTTAAGGGACCCTCAATGGCTTTTAAGTGCTATTGGGCCTTAGTGGCCCATCAGCATTGCTAGTAACGTCCAAGTAAATCAAATGCGAAATGGGCCAGTGTGTCCTTCGTATAACCAATAGCCATAAATAATACGCGGGAATAGTAGGATCGTGTAATCCTCTTCTCCTCGTTTATTAGGCCAATCGTCAATCCAAGTAAACAAATACAAGTCGATAATCAATAGTAATCAAATTCAATTGGGATTTAGTGAGTAATAACGGGTGGCACCAACGTGTGTTGGTCGTAGTCTGTAGTTATAATCAAAGTCTCCTGGTGGGAGAGCGAGAGTTTGTGTATAGATCTATACGGGGGTGACTCCCCCACACCTCAGCTGTTCGCTACAGTTAGACTCGGCCAGTCTAGGGTTTACAGAATCTTAAGATCAATTTTGGCGTTCACCAGAGTGCCAAGACAGAAGAACTAGTCATTATCATGCACGATTATAACGACTCACATAAATAAATCAAATATTAATCAAGTAATCAAGGTAAATCGAAATCATTCACGTGATGGAATAACAATTCGAACAATTATATGATATTTTTATTTTCGGAAAACATCGGGTTTTCCGGGGAAGTTCAACATTTTTCACTGGTACTTTTAATACGAAGTTTTTCATGTATACACGTCTAGAAATCATCATGCATATATTTACAGATCTTCACACTTTTATATAAACATTGGTCTTTTCAGGAAATATCGGATTTTCTGGGTTGTTTTCTTTCAAACTCCACAAAACATTTTTCATATCAAACCTGCTTATGAACTCACCAACATTCCATATGTTGACCGTTTTCAAAATAACTTGTATTCTTAGGTAACAGGTAAGCTGAGGAGTAGTACCAAGTATGTTAGTGCGTTGTGCTTTTGAAAAACTATCAAACATTTTATGTTACGGATTTGTAATGTTAAAACAATGTACTTTATGTGAACAATGTCAGTTGTAATATATTGATGCATGGTGATGTTTATGTAATGATTCATGTATATTTATTGTGATGATATTCAAATTTAGTCATGTGAGCCCTCAGACGTTTCCGCCGTCTGGTTCGGGGGTGTGACAGGTTGGTATCAGAGCACTCTTTATAGCGAACTAGCATATCTAACCACACATTGATATGCAACTATAAACCAAAGAGGGACAAAAAAACTCTGAACAAAACAAACAAATAACAATAAAACATCCTTACTTGTATGATATAGGGAAAAATTACATAATACCAAATCAAATAAGATAATGCTAGCATCTCGGTTAAGTCGGGACTGTTCATAGTCGTATTAAGGGGTGAATATTGATGGGTTTTGGCCATATGAACATTCCTATGTGCACATACAAACACTAATGCTTAGATCTAGGTTTCTCTAATTAAACATGCATTGGATCCAAGACTTCTAATGACTAATGGAGTATAAGAACAATACAAAAATCAGAATTAGAAGCATACCTTGAAACACTTGTTTGATTTTCTAGTTCTTGGAGCTTTAGAGTCACAAATGTCACTCCTCTAATGGCTTACAAACACCAACTAGCAAGAGGATGATTTGAGAGAGAGGAGAGGGAATAGAAATCGGCCAGAGTTTCTTTTCTTTAGCAGAGGTGCCGATTTCCCTTGCCCCAAGGGTCTATTTATACTTGTAAGGCTCCTAGGGTTTCACCCTTAAACCCTAGTTGGATAATCTTTACTCAAAGCAATCCAAATCCTTTCCAAGATAAGCCCTTGGACGATTTGTGGCTTATCCTAAGCCCTAGGAATCGTCCAACCCTATCCATAAAGGATTTACAGCCCAAAGTGTAACTATCAAACAATTGACAGTTTATATCCTCTTATTTAATTAATCTCTTTAAGTCACCAAATTAATTCTAATTAATTTATGACTTATATTAATCAAATAACAATATTATTATTCCTTATATTATAATATATTAATAATATTTATTCTCTCATAATAAATCATCCTGTCAAGTTGCTATGGTGAAGGCAACCCAAAAGGACCATGCACAATCGGGTCAAATACTTGTCTAATATAGTTGCAGCCTTAGACACTATTCCAACAGTCTCCCACTTGGATAAGTCTAGTAACTATATGCACAAGTACAATTCGATTTGCAATCGTAGCTCTCAAAGACGCTGTCAAACTCTGATCTAATCAATCTTGTCCTTTAGATAAGGGATCGTACAGTCCTCTGTTAGATATCATGCTGATAATTCTATGGAATAATTAGTCTAGCATTTGGTTTCTCGATCTCCGATTCATTTGACATAGAACTTAATCGAACACATCAATTTAGTTCTAACCAGGCCCGACACATAAGTCAAATCAAATCATCGAGCGGCCGAGATATCGCTTTTACCCTCTTGGGATAAAAGTTACAGATAAACTTCGACTTATATGCATTTACTTATTCATTAATCAACTATACACAACAATGTGTTTTATAACATCGAGTTACTGATGCGTTTTCGCATTATCAATGTACAACCAATTAACAAATAACAAACCATATATCTAGGTTTTAAGACTATATGATATTATCGTCTTGCGATCATCCTTTTATATCATATTCCATAAGGTGATTCCAGCAACCGCGGGTTTGTTCCAATGCTCAAAACCAGTTCATAAGCACTCATGAACGCTGCAGCAACCCTTTGCTATGTCTAATACCATTTAGACAATCTACACACCGATTCGTGACAATCTTCATTCATATATACTTCCAACATATGAACGATTGTGGACAATTTGAATAATTCGATTATTCTTAATAAACTCAATTATTCTGGAAGTCAAAACATGCAAAAATGAAACAATAGTTAAACAATTAACACAAGACAGTAACATTACTCATAAATAATACTCATTTATTTAATCATCAAATGTTAATTACATTTATCTATTACACGTTTCTACTACTATCTAATCTATGATAATATCATCCTTCAGCCCAATATTCCTAGCATGCTGCAAGTGCTTAACCCTACTCAGTCCCTTCGTAAGCGGATCTGCTGGGTTATCTTCAGATGATATCCTCTTCACTACGAGTTGTCCTTCTTCTACACGATGTCTAATAAAGTGATATTTTCTGTCGATATGTCGAGATCTACCATGATCCATCGGTTCCTTGGTCTAGGCAACCGCTCCTTCATTATCACAGAAAATTTCCATGGGCTCCTTTATGGCAGGTACAACTCCAAGATCACCGATGAAGTTCTTCAACCATATTGCCTCCTTCGACGCTTCGCTCGCTGCAATGTACTCTGATTCGCACGTTGAATCAGCTATGGTTTCCTGCTTGGAACTTTTCCAAGTTACTTCTCCTCCATTCAGGGTAAAGACTCAGCCCGACTGCGAACTGTAGTTGTCCCTGTCGGTCTGAAAGCTGGCGTCACTATACCCTCGCACCTTCAAGTCATCACTCCCTCCGAGGACTAAGAACCATTCCTTCGTCCTCCGAAGGTACTTAAGGATATTCTTAACCGCAATCCAATGGGCTCTGCCAGGATTCCCTTGATATCTGCTAACCATGCTCAAAGCAATGGTACATCAGGGCGAGTACAAGTCATAGCATACATGATTGAGCCAACTGCGGAAGCGTATGGTACTCGGCTCATTTCTGCTATTTCAGCTTCAGTACTCGGACTTTGAGTCTTACTCAACTTGGCATTACTTTGTATCGGTAATTCTCCCTTCTTCGAGTTTTCCATACTAAAACGTTTTAGTACCTTCTCTAAGTAAGTGTTCTGACTAAGTCCTATTAGTCTCTTACTTCTTTCTCTCACTATCCTTATTCCCAAAATATAAGAAGCCTCTCTGAGGTCCTTCATAGCGAAGCACTTCCCGAGCCAGGACTTAACATCCTGCAGAGTCGGGACGTTGTTTCCTATGAGTAATATGTCATCGACATATAGAACGAGGAAGCTTACTATACTCCCACTGGCTTTGACATATACACACGATTCATCTTCGCCTCGTACAAATCCAAACTCTTTGACTTTCTCATCGAAGCAAAGATTCCATCTGCGAGATGCTTGCTTAAGTCCATAAATGGACTTCTCAAGCTTACACACTCTATTCGGATGCTTCGGATCCACAAACCCCTCTGGTTGAGCCATGTAAACATCCTCAACCAACTTTCTGTTAAGGAAAGCAGTCTTGACATCCATTTGCCAAATCTCATAATCATGAAATGCGGCAATAGCTAGCATCACTCTAATAGACTTTATCTTCGCAACTAGTGAGAAGGTCTCATCATAGTCAACTCCGGGAGTTTGAGTAAAGCCCTTCGCAACCAATCGCGCCTTATACGTGTGTACTTTTCCATCCACGTTGGTCTTTTTCTTGAAGATCCATTTGCACCCAACGGTCTTACGTCCGGGCACATTATCAACCAAATTCCAAACTTGGTTATCATACATGGAATGGATCTCGCTATCCATCGCCTCTTTCCATTTCGCAGACTCCGGGCCTGCCATGGCTTCCTTATAGCTATTAGGTTCATCAAGGTTTATTAGTGTACCATCACTAATATACGTGTCCCCTTCGGTAGTAATATGAAAACCATAAAACCGGGGTTGAACTCTAACTCTTTCGGAACGTCTAAGAGGTAAGGATTCGTCAATCGGTTCAACCGGAGTTTCCTCCTCGGGTTGAGTGCCAGCGGTAGAGTTTCCTTCATCTATCGACTCTTGAATCTCTTCAAGCTCGATTTGCCTCCCACTGTCCCCTTGGCTTATGAGTTCTCGCTCTCGGAAAACTCCTCTCCTCGCAACAAAGACAACATTGTCCTTCGGTCTATAGAAGAGATATCCAAAGGATTTCTGTGGGTAGCCGATGAAAATACATCGCTCACTACGAGGTTTGAGCTTGTTGTGAGTATCTCTTCTTACGAAAGCCTCGCAACCCCAAACCTTGATATGTGCCAACGAGGGAGCTTTCCCTGTCCACATCTCGTGAGGTGTTTTGGCAACCTTTTTAGTAGGGACTCGGTTAAGGATATGGGCGGCAGTCTCTAAGGCATACCCCCAAAAAGAGATTGATAGTGAAGCACAACTCATCATAGAGCGAACCATGTCCAACAAGGTTCGATTACGCCTTTCTGCCACACCATTCAATTGTGGTGTCCTAGGTGGCGTCAATTGTGAAACTATTCCACACTCCTTGAGATAATCGTGGAATTCAAGACTTAGGTACTCTCCTCCTCGATTGGATCAAAGCATCTTGATTTTCCTGCCCAATTGATTCTCCACTTCATTCTTGAACTCTTTGAACTTTTCAAAAGTTTCTGACTTTTGCTTGATTAAGTAGATATACCCATATCTACTATAGTCATCGGTAAAAGTCACATAGAAGCGGTTCCCATCCTTCGTGGTTGATCTAAACGGTCCACATACATCGGTGTGTATTAGGTCCAATAGACCCTCACCCCTTTCACACGTAGTTGTGAAGGGTGACTTAGTCATCTTTTCAAGTAAACAAGACTCGCATGTGTCATCTTCCCTAAGGTCGAATGACTCCAACACTCCATCCTTTTGGAGTTAGGCTATGCGCTTCTTGTTGACATGTCCAAGACGATAATGCCACAAGGATGCTCTATCCATACTATTAGAAGAATCCATGCATAAAACATCATTTCCTAAGTTATCTATAATCATAACGGTTTCATAAATTCCATTACATGGTATAGCTTCAAAATAAAAGACACCATTTAGATAAGCCAAAATAGAACCATTCTCATTATTAAAAGAAAATCTAAAACCTTGTCTAAACAAACCATGAAATGAAATGATGTTTCTAGCCATTTCTGGCGAATAGCAACAATTGTTCAAATATAAAGATAAACCATTCCTAAGCACTAAATAATACACTCCAATCTTGGTCACAGGCGACGATCTTCTGTTCCCCATGATTAGATTTATTCTTCCATGCTCCACATCTCTATTTCTTCTTAGTCCCTGCACATTAGAACAAATGTGGTAACCACAACCGGTATCAAGAACCCAAGAAATAGCATGAGATGAATCGTTAGATTTAATTGTGTATATACCTGCGAAAGACGGCTTGATCTTTCCTTCCTTGATGGCTTGCAGGTACTCTGGGCAGCTTCTCTTCCAATGTCCTATCTTGTGGCAGTGGTGGCACTCTGCCTCCTTTGGGTTAGGGCAGGGTTTAGCAGGATCAACTTTGGTCCCACTACAAGAGGCACCATCTCGGGACATAACCTTGCGATGGTTCTTAGATGAAGCCTTCCTCTTCTTTCCCCTTCCTTGTCCAATAGCCAAAACAGGAGCAGCGGGTGGATTGGGAGTTGGTGCAACAGACTTGTCCTTGAAGTTGCTCTCAGTGACCCTCAAGAGACCTTGGAGCTTGCTTAGGGTGACCTCTTCTTTGTTCATGTGGTAGGTCATCCTAAATTGATTGTAACTTGGAGGCAAAGAGTGAAGCACCATGTTGATCGCCAAGTCTTCCCCAAAGTCAACATTCAACTTGCGAAGACGGTCGACATACCTTTGCATCTTTTGCAGGTGCACGGTAAGAGACTCTCCATGACCCATTTTAGCGGAAATCATGTTAGTGAAAATCTCATAACGCTCTTGTCTCGCGTTTTGGTGGTATCTCTCCAACAAGTCTTGGTGCATCTCGTACGGGTACATGTCCTCATAGGACTTTTGGAATTCGGAGTTCATAGTGGCTATCATGATGCAATGTACCTTTGTTGCATCACGCTCGTGAGTTTCAAAAGCGGTCATTTCAGCCGGAGTGCGATTTCATGGTTGGTTTTCTCGAGCTTCACATCGAGGACATACTCCTTGTCCTCATAGCGAGCAATAGTGCGACTGTATCTTATCCATTCGCTAAAGTTCGTCCCATCAAAAGTGACCTTTTGACAAAGGCTCATCAATGTGAATGAACTAGCAGCAACGTTGTTTGCGTTCGACATCTACAAATAGAAAGGACAAAGATAGATTAGAATATGAATCCCTATTTATCACCCAATAAGAAAATTAGGGCTAGGATCCAACAACAATATTTACATATTAGAAAAGGAATGTCGTAATCTAACATGCAAACAATTTGAAGGTAAGTGAATGACGATTCACTAATTCTCCACCACAAAACATAACTTTAAGTTCTAAATGTATTGAGAATTCCTAGGTTTAGATGAGATTCATTGAAACTTTTCAATGGCATGTTTAAATCTCGATATGCCCCTCTTGTTTGTGACTGGGATACCGAGGATCACAAAGCGGGTGTGAACTACCATGCAAATTTACATGGTGCCTTCATTGTAACGATCACCTATTCGATGTGCCGGTAAACCACACACACTCCATCGAACTATGATAAACAATGAATCACCCTTTGCCACTTTTGCTTAGAACCAATTAGTGTGCCGGTAAACCACACACGCTCCACTAACTTCTTAGCAAGGGTGCAAAGTGTAATTTCATGGGATTGCATCAATTCACTTTTCCTAAAGTAACTAAGATTGGGAAATTTTTGAAAAACATGTAGTTACTTTGTATTTCATATTATACTTTTAATGAGAGATGAGGTTGCCCTATCCTACCCGTTCGGCTAACGACCCTCCACCGATCAAGCAAGCGGTGGGTGTGAGTGTACACCCATTAAGCGCCATTTTATAGGCCGCAACCTTATACCCACCTTATAGATCGGCTTCGTGAATGAGGCCTACTAACGGTAAGACTAGCATTTTAGTTATACATATATATATACATTAATCTTATAATATTATATTAGTATAGGGTTGGATTTTAAACTTGTAAAATTCTAGGGTTTGAAATTTAAATTGTCTAAATTAAACTTTTAATCACAAAACATAAATTTCAAAACTTGAGGGCAAGTTTTAAACATTTAAAACATGGAGGATCAAATAACAAATAA
Organism: Lactuca sativa; assembly: GCF_002870075.4. NCBI lineage: Eukaryota > Viridiplantae > Streptophyta > Magnoliopsida > Asterales > Asteraceae > Lactuca > Lactuca sativa. The sequence continues at coordinate 66,473,137 of NC_056627.2, read as the reverse complement.
TCTTAATTAACAATTAATTCCATAATTATCCATATTTGATTTATTTAATGATTTCTTGCAAAATAATTTACCAATTTAATCAAAATAATTAATTAATTATCACATAAGGAAATTAAATATTTTATTAATTGATAAATATCTTTAATTAGATCAAAATTATAGTCATATATATAAAAAAATCGGATTAGGGTTGATCTAATATGATAAAGGCAAGTTTCCATAAGATAAATATCAAAAAATCCCGATTTTGGCTCTTCCTGACGCTCGGACTCGCCGAGTTCCCAACTGGACTCGCCGAGTCAGGCCAACTCGCCGAGTCCACCATAGGACTCGTCGAGTTCATGACACAGAACCACAAAATTCGAATTTTTCAAGCAAGAAACAAACAATTATGCATCAATTTAATAGAAACCAATCTAGGCTCTGATACCACTAATGGGTTTTGGCCATATGAACATTCCTATGTGCACATACAAACACTAATGCTTAGATCTAGGTTTCTCTAATTAAACATGTATTGGATCCAAGACTTCTAATGACTAATGGAGTATAAGAACAATACAAAAATCAGAATTAGAAGCATACCTTGAAACACTTGTTTGATCTTCTAGTTCTTGGAGCTTTAGAGTCACAAATGTCACTCCTCTAATGGCTTACAAACACCAACTAGCAAGAGGATGATTTGAGAGAGAGGAGAGGGAATAGAAATCGGCCAGGGTTTCTTTGCTTTAGCAGAGGTGCCGATTTCCCTTGCCCCAAGGGTCTATTTATACTTGTAAGGCTCCTAGGGTTTCACCCTTAAACCCTAGTTGGATAATCTTTACTCAAAGCAATCCAAATCCTTTCCAAGATAAGCCCTTGGACGATTTGTGGCTTATCCTAAGCCCTAGGAATCGTCCAACCCTATCCATAAAGGATTTACAGCCCAAAGTGTAACTATCAAACAATTGACAGTTTATACCCTCTTATTTAATTAATCTCTTTAAGTCACCAAATTAATTCTAATTAATTTATGACTTATATTAATCAAATAACAATATTATTATTCCTTATATTATAATATATTAATAATATTTATTCTCTCATTTTAAATCATCTTGTCAAGTTGCTATGGTGAAGGCAACCCAAAAGGACCATGCACAATCGGGTCAAATATTTGCCTAATATAGGTGCAGCCTTAGACACTATTCCAACAAATATAGCCTGATCAACTACATTTCCTCTGAGGTACAACTATCACATGCCCCGAGGAAATCAAGATGGTTGGCGAACCTAAAACATACCCCTTTATTACCAAGAAGAGAGCATCATTTCAAGTCACATAGCAATCAAAACGTCTTAGGAGTAATGATAGTTTATTCATATACCTTCTCTCAGCCACCATGGAAGGAGAGCACCAGGGCATTCAGTTTCATTAGGTCTTAGTGGCCCATGGGATGATCGAGCACGAGCCCGAGGGAGATCAGGGAGAAGCACACGAAGTTGGGCCTGACGAGTACACAGACACATACTACGAGTTTGATGGGGCCGATGACGACATGGAGGAAGAACAAGACACATACGAGGATTCTGCTATACCGCCTGCCAGCGAGGCGAGCAGGACCACCCCGCCCCACCAGGAAATCCCACGAGGGAGAATCGCTCTCCAGAAGCTGAGATTGCTGCTCTGCGGCAACAGTTATTTGCCATGGAAGCACGAGCGGTTCAGGCTAAACAGGAAAGAGATGAATTCATTAGAGAAATGACTGAGATGGCCCAGTTGTTGGCACAACACTTCGGTATATGACCTCGCTACCATTGTTGGGCGCTCCTTAGAGTGTTAGGACCATCCTTACATTACTAGTACTATGATCTATGCTATGTACCACCGACTCTATGTTTAAGTAATTACACTACTCATAGAGTCGTTATGCTGCCGAATTCGTATCCTATATGTATGCTCTCTCGAGCAAATTTTCATGTATCAAAGTACGGATATTATTAATGGAAAATATATGCGTTTTGTTATGATGTTGTTACCTATTATGTGCTATGCTTCTATGATTATAAGTTGATATGCGAAACTACTTAAATACATGATATAAACCTAGTCACAAGTCCACGAACCCACAAAATTTAGGCACTCAACATCTTTCCGTTTCTTGACAGAAAGATGCCTCAGCGACCAACCCGTGGAAACCCTGGGCCAACCACACCCAAAGTCAACTCAGCTGCATTCCAGGCAGCTGTATCTGTTGCGGTCACTGCAGCCATGGCACAAATTCACCAAGGCAACAATGGAGGAGGCAATGGACAGGGGGCTGGAAGTTCGAACAACGGAATAAATCAAGGACCTACCAAGACATGCTCCTACAAAGATTTCACCAATGTTAAGCCACAAACCTTTAATGGCATTGGGGGAATGATAACTCTAAAAAGATGGATTGAGAAGGTGGAATTAGTGTTCAAGATATGCGAGTGACCTGAGGAGATGAAGGTGAAGTTTTCCGCATGCACGTTCGTTAATCAAGCTCTCACCTGGTGGAACGGACACGTGGAAGCCATGACTCTCCCTATGGAAAACGCCATGCCCTCGGCGGAACTGAAGGAAATGCTAATGGCCGAGTACTGCCCGCGAGGCGAAATTCAGAAGATGGAACAGGAGTTGTGGAATCTCACTGTCCGAAATTCCGATATTGACGCATACATATCAAGGTTTAGCGAACTGTCTCTGTTGTGCCCTGGCATGATTACTTCGGAGGGAAAGAAAATCGAACGATTCGTCTAGGGATTAACCTCCCCGATCCAAGGAAATGTGATAGCTGCAAATCCTGACACCTTCGATAGTGCCAAGAGATTGGCCAAGAAGATGTACGACCATAACAACAAAAAGGGAGAGAAGTCAGGGGATACCGAAAACAAGAAGGAGAGTGACAGCAAAAAGGGAAAGAATAACAAGAGGAAGGGACGACAAGGCTCAGAGTCATCAAAAAAGCAGCAAACAGTGACAGTCAATGCATCAACCACCCAAGTTCCATCCACACCATATGCTTCAGTCTCAGCTACTCCAAGTGCTCCTAGGCAGTATTCCGGAAATCTCCTAAAGTGTAACAAGTGCAGTCTCCATCATAATGGAGAATACAGGGTGATACATTGCACTAGTTGCAATCGCAAGGGTCACACGACTAAATATTGGAGGACCTATCCTCCCCAGAACCAGCAGCAAGGAAACAACAACAACAACAACCACAACAACAACAACAACAACAACAACAACAAAAACAACAACAACAACACCACCAACAACAGGGGAAAAAATGCAGGACCAAGCCCCACCTGCTATGAATGTGGAAAGACTGGGCATTTCCGTCGAAACTGCCCCAAAAACAACAACCCTGGGAACGGAGGAACAGGAAGAGTGTTGACCATGGGTCAGGGAGAAGCAGTTCAGGATCACGCTGTTGTCACCGGTACGTTCCTCCTAAACCACACTTATGCATGCATCTTATTTGATACCAGAGCAGAACGAAGCTTTGTGAGCAATAGATTTAAACACTTGTTAAAACAACAACCCCAGAAGATTAATGAAACCTTTACGGTGGAAATGGCCAATGGGAAAACAGAATCCACTGGGGAAATTTATATCGGATGTACCCTAACCTTGAACCAAAACGTATTTCAAATAAACTTAATGCATGTTTCCATTAGGAGTTTTGATGTGATTATTGGCATGGATTGGTTAAGCCCCCTCCATGCTGAAATTATATGTCACGAGAAGGCCGTTCACTTTCACCTTCCAAATCGCGAAACCTTAATTATATACGGAGACAAACCCAATATGAACCTTCGTCTTATCTTGTGCATTAAGGCACAGAAGTATCTACGAAAGAAAGAATTGATGTTTCTGGCTCATGTAGTGGATAAGTCCAAGGAAGAGGTCAATATTCAAGACATTCCAATAGATTGTGAGTTCCCGGATGTCTTTCCTGAAGATCTTCCAGGGATACCCCCAGAAAGACAAGTCGAGTTTCGAATTGACCTTGTGTCATGAGCTACACCCATCGCCAAATCGCCCTATAGATTGGCTCCTGCGGAGATGCAAGAGTTGTCCAGCCAACTCAGTGAGCTTTTGGACAAAGAATTCATCCGACCTAGTTTCTCACCCTGGGGAGCTCCAGTTCTCTTTGTTAAGAAGAAAGACGGATCCTTTAGGATGTGTATTGACTACAGGGAACTAAATAAGCTCACTATCAAAAATCGCTATCCATTTCCACGAGTCGACGATCTATTTGACCAACTTCAAGGCGCAAGCTATTTCTCCAAGATAGATCTACGATCTGCATACCATCAACTCAAGGTCCGGGAAGAGGATATCCCCAAAACCGCTTTCCGAACTCGTTACGGACATTATGAATTTGTCGTAATGCCCTTCGGTCTAATGAATGCCCCTGCCACATTCATGGACCTAATGAATAGAATCTGCTGACCATTCCTCGACAACTTTGTCATCGTCTTCATTGACGACATTCTAGTTTACTCTCGAAGCGAAGAAGAGCATGACCAACATCTCCGACAAATCCTGGAAACCCTGCGAACCAAAAAGCTATACGCAAAACTCTCTAAGTGTAAGTTTTGGCTCCGTAGTGTGAACTTTTTGGGTCATGTTGTTAGTCAAGAAGGGATACACGTGGATCCTTCTAAGGTCAAATCCATCGAAGGATGAGCGGTCCCAATGAAACCCACAGAAATCCGCCAATTTTTAGGTCTCGCAAGCTATTACAGGAGGTTCATCCAGAACTTCTCTAAGACAGCCAAGCCACTTACCATGCTTACACAAAAGAGTGTACCCTTTGAATGGTCAGATAAGCAAGAAACTGCGTTCCGAACTTTGAAGCAAGCACTCTACAGTGCACCGGTACTATCGCTACCACGAGGAACAGAAGACTTCGTAGTTTACTGTGATGCGTCGAATCAGGGTTTAGGCTATGTACGCATGCAATGTGGGAAGGTGATAGCTTATGCATCCCGACAACTAAAGACACATGAGGTGAACTATATGACCCATGATCTAGAATTAGGAGCTGTGGTCTTCGCCTTGAAAAATTGGAGGCACTACCTTTATGGCACAAGGTGCACCATTTTCACGGATCACAAGAGTCTCCAGTACATATTAAATCAAAAAGAGTTGAACATGAGGCAACGTAGATGGGTTGAGCTACTAAACGATTATGAGTGTGAAATCAAGTACCACCCAGGCAAGGCTAACGTGGTAGTTGATGCCTTGAGTCGGAAAGAATACTCGAATCGTCGTGTAAAGACTCTCTCCATAACCATTCAATCCCACCTGACCTCACAAATCAGAGCAGCCCAGTCCAATGCCATGAAGAGGGAAAACAAAACAAGCGAAGCGTTACGTGGAATGGAAAAGAATTTCGAAGTAAAGAAGGACGGGGCATATTATTTTATGAACTGCATTTGGATCCCTAAACTTGGGGGATTCAGAGAAGTAGTCATGAATGAATCCCACAAAACACAATACTCCATCCATCCGGGTTCAGATAAAATGTACTTGGATATCAAGCAACATTATTAGTGGCCCAACATGAATGTAGAGATTGCCACTTATGTTAGCAAATGCCTTACTTGTGCTAAAGTAAAGGTGGAATATCAGAATCCCTCGGGATTACTACAACAACCAGTAATTCCCAAGTGGAAATGGGAAAGGATTGTTATGGAATTTGTGACCAAACTACCCAAGACGACTGATGGTTTGGAATCTATATGGGTAATAGTCGACAGGTTGACAAAATCCGCTCATTTCTTGCCAATCAAAGAGTCATACAAAATGGAACGATTAACGAGGACCTACATTAAGGAAATTATGAGACTCCACGGAGTGCCAGTATCTATCATCTCAGATAGAGATAGTAGATTCACCTCACGTTTTTGGCAATCACTTCAGAAAGCGCTGGGAACACAACTCGACACGAGCACTGCTTATCATCCACAAACGGATAGTCAAAGCGAACGAACCATTCAGACGCTTTAAGACATGCTTCGTGCGTATGTGATAGACATTGGAAAGTCGTGGGATACCCACTTGCCCTTAATCGAATTCTCATAAAACAACAGTTATCACTCGAGCATCAAAGTTGCTCCCTTCGAGGCGTTATATGGACGTAAATGTAGATCACTGTTGTGTTGGGCTGAGGTAGGTGATACTCAGCTAGCAAGAGGATAGACACCGGGCAATGCATTAACGGGACCGGAGATTATACGCGAAACAACAGAGAAGATAATTCAAACCAGAGCTCAGTTGCAAGCATCACGAGATCGACAGAAGAGCTACGCTGATAAGCGGCGAAAACCTTTGGAGTTTCAAGTCGGGGATCGGGTGCTGTTAAAGGTCTTTCCCTGGAAAGGGGTTATTCGTTTTGGAAAACGGAGAAAGTTGAACCCACGATATATCGGACCCTTCGAGATCTTTGCCCGAATCGGTCTAGTGGCTTATAGATTGCAGCTACCCACTGAGCTCAGCAGTGTACACCCCGTGTTCCATGTTTCCAATTTGAAAAAGTGTTTATCTGACGAAACCCTCATCATTCCACTTGAAGAAATAGAAATCAATGAGAATCTCCTGTTCGTCGAAGAACCAATCAAAATCATGGACAGTGAGGTGAAGCGTACTAAGCAAAGTCGCATTCCGATTGTGAATGTACGGTGGAACGCGAAGCGTGGGCCAGAATTCACTTGGGAACGCAAAGACCAGATGAAGCAGAAGCACCCTCACCTATTCTTGCATTCTTGAATCTAGCTTTAAAAAGAATTTCTGGACGAAATTCCCTCTAACAGGGGGATGATGTCAGAACTAGGAATTCTATACCATGTAACTACAACAATGATAACATTTGTGAACCAAAAATGTGAAAGCATGTATGATGCTTATTCAATAAAATTTTTTTTTCCATCAAACACTCTATACAAGCACTTCAAATAGTCAACAAAGGATTGGAAACCCAATAAATCTCGGTTTAAGTCTATTGTGGACTAGGATTTCCTTATTGGGCCTAAGGGGCCAATAAGCTCCTAATTTGACTATTTTCGGCTTAGAAATCTTAAACGGGCCCTAATTGGACCCACTCCCATTTATTTTAACATTTTGGGCCATATTGGGCCTAGAATGAAATAAAATACCCTAATGGACCTTATCGGGCCATAACAAATTTAATTAGCCCTAATGGGCCATAAAGTTCATACCTTGAATTATATTAGGCCGTAAACCATCATGGGAGCCCAATGGGCCAAAAATCATCAAATTGGGCCCACAACGTGAATTTGAGCAAAGGGGCGCAAAACTCTCTTCTCTTTTCTCTAATTCTCGGCCCAAGTGGGAAAACAAAAAAATAAAGAGAAATGTAGAATAATGAGGGCAAGACACCTCATAATTAACCATTGGAAACCCATGCATAAATCCCATATTTCCATGAATATCACCTCATCTCTCACCTCTCCTCTCTTCTTCTTATTCTCGGCCGATCCCCACTCACTCCACCTCATTCTCTTACAACAATATCACAAGAATACTCTCTCAAGAACATCCCCATTCTTCCTTCAAAATTTTCGAGATTTAGGGCTTTTCAAGAAGGATATTCCACAATAATCATCATCATTGCTTTTTAAATCGAAATCAACCCATGAAAGCTTTCTAGGGCTGAAAATAGCATCAAACACTTCCATCTCTTCTTCAAATCGAAATCAACAAGCAAAGGTGAGTTCATACCCCTCTATTTTCGGTTTTCATATGTTTTATGGGGGAGAATACAAGTAAAATGTGTAGATCTATGAGTATATGTGTGATATGTGTGATTTCATGTGTATATGTGGTAAATATGTGCCAAAAATGAAAGATATTTCGAGATCTATATTTTATGATGGAAAAATATGTGATCTAGGGGGTATTACACATAACTAGTTAAGAAAATCTACCATATAAGGGTTAAAATGAACATGTTACAACATAAGACTCATTATTGGGTTATTTTTGTCAAATAAGCCAAAGTTTGGGGAAAGATTGTTATTCACGGTTTTCTTAAGGACTAAAAGAGTCAAAACAGTAAAAATAAATGTTTTTATGGATATCATACTCTTTTAAGGGCAAGAAGTGTAAATTGTAGCTTAATAGGCCAAATTTTGGGCTTTTCGGCCCATTAAGCCAAAACTTGTGAAAATTTCAACTTTCAAGGGAGTGAAATGATAAACTTCTCAAAACAGCGGGTAAAAAGGGTAAAAGAAAACTATTTCAGGGGTTAAAATGATGTATTTTCCAAACAAGGATCAAAAATGTAAAATTTTCGGATTTTGGGCCAAATTTGTAAAAGTTGCAAAAGTTTGGGCTTTAACCGAAAAATACTTTTCTGGAAGGGTTGAAACTGCCAAAGAGTAAGTTCTAAGCTAAAAAATATCACTTGAACAAGTTTTTGGGTCAAAAGTGTCAAGAAAATGGTTTAAGGGCTTAAAATGTTTTTTTTTATATATATAAAGGACTAAAATTGTCAATTTTATCAAAGAAGGCTGAAAGGGGTTCGAACCAAGATTTTTGAGTCAATTATTTTATTTTTAAGATATTTGAGTTAAAATAAAAATACCAAACTACAATTCATGAAAATGGAAAGATGAAAACACATATAATTCCAAACATCGTTAAAAATAACTGACCGACTTTGTTCCGGTGCGAAATTAATGAAAGGCCCTGTATAATGGTTTGGTCTAGGTATAAGAGTTAGTGATAGGGGTTGTGTATGAAAAACATTTTTGTTTAAAGTTTGCGATTGTACTAGAGTTTACGGCCGTAAACTCCTTACGACCGTAAACTCCTCACGGTCATAAGGTCTATAAATAGGGAAGTGTGTCAGATGTTTTAGGTTGTTGATGCCTTTCGTATTTTCGAGTTCTACCAAGTTGTATCAGACGTTTTTAGGCTATAAAGCGTATGCAAGCTTGGTTTGTTCTTTATTTGCTTATTATTTCGTATTGTGTGGTTGCTATTTGTCTTTGATCATTGGTAGATCCGATTTTTGGACTTTACAATTGGTATCAGAGCAAGACCAGCGTCAAAGGCATCTTACAGTTGCGTATTTGTGCTAATCGTACTTCACAGCGAAAAAGGGTTTTTGTTTCAGTCGAAATCTGAAATTTAAGAAGCTTTCGGTCCAAGCTTACGGCCGTAAAGATCGAGTTCACGGCCGCAAGCTCTTCAAGTTCCTTCACCACAAACGGAAATCCTTACCAGTGAATCGAGTTTTGGTATAAAGCTGCTAATATTAAAAACCATATTTAATCACATTGAATCATTAAAAATAAAATAATTTTTTGACAGTAAACAAATTTTTTGGCCGTAAATCGATTTCTAATTATCAGTTAATCGATTTCTGATTAATTACCGCTAAAATTTTTTTTCCGAAACTTTGCCGAGTTTGCGGCCGCAATTTTTTTTCGACGGTAAATTCAATTTTGCTCGACAGTAAACTAATTTTCGGAAGTTAATTAATTTTAATTTAAATAAAAATGGAATCAAAAAATCACAACCAATATCAAGAACTCGATGTTGTGATGGGTACCACCACGCGCATTCCAAGGCTCATGTCCGCTGATGGTTTCCCCGAGTGGAAATATAGAATTGAGAAATACATAAAGATGATGGACTTCAAAGTTTGGAAATGCATCATAAAGGACCCGATCAGAATCACCACTACAGTTGCAGGACAGGTGTTTGACAAGAAAATCGAAAACTACACTGATGAAGATTTTGAGAGTGTAGAGGAACAAGAAAAGGCATTGTCCATTTTAACTATGGCTCTCTCACCAGACATCGCTCAAGGATTCAGAGAATACACTTCTGCTAAAGCATTGTGGGAAGCCCTTATTGAGGTGTATGAGGGAAATGAGGACATGCGAGAGAGTCGCCAAGACATGATACGACAACGGTTTAACATGTTCAACTATGTGCCTGGAGAGACTCTTGAGGCTCAGCTGCAACGATTCACAACTCTTAACACGGAGATGACTGTGGCAGGGATCTTTTATACAAAATCTGAAATTAATAAGAAGCTACTGAATGCCCTCCCAAAATCTTGGGACATGAATGTAGCGGTTATTAAAAAGACTAAGGATCTCAATCGCCTCTCTCTAGCTGACGTGATGGAAGTCATCAAAGCATGTGATATTGATGACAAGCAACGAGAGATAAATCATGTCAACTCATACTCAACTGCAAATCTTGGCATTTTATCTAACAATGCTCTTTCTTCATTCTCTTATTCATCTGCAGGCTTATCCTTCACTGCTCCTTCTCAAGCTCAGATGCTCTCTCATCCATCTACTCCCTCTGCATCAGTCATACCCCAGCCACATAATCAATCATTCATGACTGTTTCGTCTTCAAATGTGGCGTCCTCTTCAAAGGGAAAGGAGTGTGATGAAAACCTTGTCTTTGCCATAGGGCTAGTCAATTGCTACAATGCACTTGTAGCTGGGGAGCTTCCACCTCAATTGTCATTTGTAGATCTTGATCAAATCCATCCGGAGGACGTTGAGGAAATGGACATCACATGGCAAATTTTCATGGCAGTCTTTAGGGCAAAACAGTTTGCCAAAAAGACAGGGAAGAATAATTAGGGAACGAGCATTGACAAGAAGGTTGGATTCAACAAGGGAAAGCTTCGGTGCTTCAAATGCCACGAGCCAGGGCATTTTGCTCGTGATTGCCCACATCCCGATAGAAGAGTTAATAACGACAGAACAATGGTTGCAGTTGGGAACAGCCGAAGCAGTGGTCAAGCAAACAATGAGAAGGCTATGGTTGCACAATCTTTCGACTGGGAAGATCAGATACAAACTCTCAACATCTCTGGACCAGAAAATGCTCACCTGGCACAGGTAAGGGATGACACTCCAGCAGGGATTGTTGCAGCTGAGGACAGTGTGATGAAGCTACAGTTTGCCTTGATGGTATCCTCTTTTCATGAACCTAATGATGGGTTTTGAGCATTCTAACACTTCCTAAGTGTACATGCAACCCTAATAAACCTTGGATCTATGTTTGTCTAAGATACATGCAAATAATTATTTTCCAAGGTTTATATCCTAACTAGCATGGCATGGGGAACATGAATCAAATAAAGCTAGAAGACATACTTACCTTGTAGTTGATGTTGATTGCTTGGACATGCCTCAAATGAAAGTCACAAATCACCACAAACTTGGAACTTTGAGAGAATAGTCACTACTATCTTGAAATTGCCCTCACCTCAACAAGTGTCAACTAGTGTGATTTCAAGAACCAAGACCTCCTTTATATAGTGTGGTGGATTAGGGTTACATCCATGTAAACCCTAATACCCATGTCTCTTCATTTCCATGAGATCCATGGGTTAAAGCTCCATGGAGTATCCATGGACTTCTCCATGCAAGCCTAGCCCATTCCAAATAAGCATAAGCCCACACTATATAAATATAGAAGCCCATATTTAATTAGTAATATCTTTGATCACTAAATTAATCCTAGATTAATTATAGATCACTACTAATTAAATAATATGATCTTATATTAATATATTAGAACTTATAATATATTAATAAATCATAGCTTGTACTATTCTCAAATATTATCCATAAATTGTTCAGGTGAAGTGCAACCCAAATGGACCATGCCGGGTCGGGTCAAGTACATACCAATTATAGTTATGGACTTAGACACTATATCCAACACCTAATTCATCCAAGGTAAGTCTCCCATCATGCTCTCAGGCTTGTATTGATTATGTAAAAACCCTACATGAGAAAATTGAAACTTTAGAAAGCGAATTAGAAAGCCTTAAAATCCTTCGTGAACTAAATGACAAATTAAAAAGGGATGTAGAAGACCTTAGATATGAAGGGTATCAATTTAGAAAAGGTCAAAAACCTCTTAAGGCTCAACTAGAATAAAAAATTATGGACTTTAGGAAACTCCAGGAGGACTACAATAATAAATGCGAAAACTACGATTATGTAGTAAAACAAAACGCAGAATTAGTGGCTGAAATTGAATCTTTAAGTGGCAAATTTGAAACTGCCAAGCTTGATGTTAGGAAATATGATCATTTAAGTGAGGTAGTTGCAAATATGATAGATCACAGCATGAAATTAAAGAAAAATCAATCAAAAGGTCTAGGATATAATAATGTGCCACCTCCTTTTAATCATTCATATCTGAATAAGCCATTGTCCAAAGAAGAGATTGCTAATGAATCATTTATGGTTTATGGCAAATCTTATGGTTTTGTTTCGGGAGGATTTATTAATGTTGAAAATACTAACATTTCTACTTCTCCTGCAGATCAATCCATGAATCAATCACAACACGAAGTTGAAGGATCTATGTCTGAACATAAAACTGAGTCCAAACCTGAAGTTTTCGTTTTAAATAAAGACAATTCTTTTTCAAATGTTTTAAGTGACAATAGTTCTTGTGGTGTTTTTGATTCTTCTGATACTGTTTTTGTTTCTTCTGATACCGTGGTTGTTACTTCTGATACTGGTTGTCAAATGTCTAATACAGTTTTGAACAATTTGGTTGACAATTTGAATGTTTGTGATAAACATGTTGAAACACCACTAGTCTCACAACCCTCCACTATCATAGCACCCTCACTTGCCTCACAACCTAATAATGTTGCTTGTTCTTATGAGAGAAGCAAGGGTGTTGGTAGAGAAAACAAATCTGATCAATGCAGTACAAGTTCTAAAAATAACAAGCAGATTTGTTTTAATTGTGGCACTAGTGGTCATATTGCTAGAAATTGTCTTAATCGTATGTTTGTGAGTTATAATCTTCTAAGAGGGGAGAACGAGTTCAGAGGAAGGTATTTAAATAGAAACTCCTCCAGAAGTCGTTCTCGAAATGATGATTGGGCAAATGAACGAAATAGAAAACGGGCTGTTTTTCACAGACATAAAACGGTTTTTAATCACCCTGTCCCAGGCAGTCTGCCGAAAACGAGCACAGCCAAGCCAAGGTCAAGCTCGTCATGAAGCAGTAGTGGGTCTTCAACCAACTCTAGTAGAAGTTACACATGTTTTGAGCAGACTGTCAAGCACTCAATGACTAAATCAACTGGGACATTTAGAAAACCTAATTATAAATGGTTGCCCAAATCTGCTCCCAATACATCATCTGTGTCCTCAGAAAAGTTTAAATGTAATAAATCTGAAAAGGCATCGGGATCACCCAGGAAGATCATGACCTGGGTGCCCAAATCTAATTAAACCCGCACATTTTGCAGGGACAGTTGCGGGGAAATGTCGTCAGACATTGGTTCGTCAACAATGGCTGTTCCCGGCATATGACGGGAGATATCGCCCAAATGCACAACATTCAATTATTTAATGGGGGATATGTCTCTTTTTCGGGTGGAGATGGCGATAAGATCACTCAAAGAGGAACCGTATCAAATGGAGTTCTAAGTTTCGAAAACATGAATTTCGCTCCCGAGTTGAAACATAGTCTGTTAAGTGTTTCTCAGATCTGTGACAAGGGCTATTCTACGCATTTCACTGACAAGGAATGCATGATTCTAAAGCCAGGCTTTGTCATCCCATAAGAATGGATTCTCGTAAAATCAAAAAGGGATGGGAACAGCTATATCATTGACATGAATAGCAATCTTCCAGAACAAGTTACGTGTCTATTCTCCAAGATCTCCGAGCAAACTGCAATGTTGTGGCACCAAAGATTAGGTCATGCTAACGCCAAGAATATAAATCGTCTTGCAAAGAATGAGATGGTCCGTGGGTTGCCCGTCAAGGACTTTATTACGTTTGAAAAATGTGTGTTGTGCGCTCATGGAAAGCATCATCGAAAGCCGCACTTGCCAAAACAGGTCAACTCAATTAGTCAGGTTCTTCAATTACTTCATATGGATTTGTTCGGTCCAGTGAATGTACTTAGCATCAACAGAAGCTCTTACTGTCTAGTTGTGATTGATGATTTCTCTCGATTTACGTGGGTTTTCTTTCTATCCAACAAAGATGGCGTCACTGAATTGATCAAGAAGTTCATTATGCTAGTTGAGAATCAGACCAACAATCGGGTGAAGACGCTTCGTACCGATAATGGAACAGAGTTTAAGAATTCAGTTCTCAATCATTTCTGCGCTGAAAAGGGTATCTTGCGTCAATTTAGTTCAGCTCATACACCTCAACAAAATGGTGTTGCTGAAAGGCGGAACAAAACGCTAAAAGACGCTGCAAGAACGATGCTGTGTGACTCAAAGCTGCCAGTTTTCTTCTGGGCTGAGGCGATAAACATTGCCTGTTATGTTCAGAATCGAGTGCTAATCAACAAAGCTAAAATGAAAACTCCGTATGAAATTTACTATGGACACAAGCCATCAGTCAGTCATTTCCGCGTATTTGGCTGTGCTTGCACCCTTCTTCACCTAGATGCCAACCCGAAGTTTAATGCCAAGGTCGATGACTTTTATTTTGTAGGGTATGCTGCTCGCACTGCCTATAGAGTCTACAAAAAGAAAACCAAACAGATTGTGGAATCCTATGACGTGCGTTGGTTGGAAGAGAATGAGACAGATGCAAGAGTGGGTTCGGATTGGTTGTTTGATTACACGTCACTTTTCAAATCCTTAAACGTGTATTCAAGTGATATATCTAGAACTGATTCGCACTGGAAGAGTATCTCTGAAGATGAATACGAAGAAGTTGTGTACAAGCCTGTATCTAAATCCTCTGCTTCATCGAAAGGGAAAGCTAAAGCTTCACTTGAGGGAGAGTCCTCTGGTTCGCATAAGGGAGGATCTCCTGCTACATCTGAGGGGGAGCCTTCTGCTGCACCTGAGGGGGAGCCTACTACTGCACCTGAGGGGGAGTCTTCTGCAACATCTTCGGGAGAGTCCTCTGCTACTCCTCAAAGGAGGTCGTTTTTGGAACATGATAGTCCTCAATCAGTCCATACTGATTCTTCTGATTCTGAAACGACACCTCACATATCTACAGAGAAAGAGTTCATTCCAAATGATTCTTCCACTGTCTCTTCAACCTTTATGGAATTACTCTTTCCTAATCTTATTGCAGATGAGTATGTCGCAGAACCATCTGGTGCTGCTCAACCAGAAAATGAAGGAGGTATCAACATTCACACTCTTCCTGTTTCTCTCAATGACATCAGCCAAGAAATACCTTCAAGGGTTCAACGCGATCATCCGATCGAAAACGTTATTGGCCAGCTAGATGATGGTGTTAAAACTAGAAGTCAGAGTGGAGACGTGAATACATGTCTGTACTCTTGCTTTATTTCTCAAATTGAGCCCAAGAATGTAGAAATGGCTCTATAAGAACCTAGTTGGGTGGATGCAATGCATGAGGAATTGCACCAATTTGAAAAACTCGGTGTTTGGAAGTTAGTTGAGTTACCGAAGGGTAAGAAGTCGCTTGACACACGATGGGTCTATCGCAACAAGCAGGATGATTCAGGGGTTATTGTGCGAAACAAAGCTCGATTGGTAGTTCGTGGGTTTCGACAAGTCGAGGGTCTTGACTACACTGAAGTTTATGCTCCAGTAGCTCGCCTAGAGGCTATTCGTATCTTCCTAGCGTATGCTTCTTATATGAACTTTACCGTTTTTCAAATGGATGTCAAGACTGCCTTCTTGTATGGCAAGGTGAAGGAAGAAATCTACGTTGATCAACCCCCTGGGTTTGTTGACTCAAAGTATCCTAATCATGTCTACAAGCTGGAAAAAGCGTTATATGGGCTGCATCAAGCTCCTAGAGCATGGTATGCGACCCTAACAAAGCATTTGCTCGAACATGGTTACTCTCGCGGCACTATCGATCAAACATTGTTCATAAAGCACGTCGACAAGGACCAGATACTCGTACAAATATATGTCGACGACATCATCTTTTGGATCAACCAGTCAACAGCTTTGCAAGGAGTTCGAATGTGTAATGAAGAAACGATTAGAAATGAGTTCTTTGGGAGAAATGACCATGTTTTTGGGGCTTCAGGTTAAACAGAATTCAACCGGAATCCTGCTACATCAAGCCAAGTATGTGGAGGATATTCTTGAGAAGTTTGCGTTTCACGATGCTAAATCTGCGTCAACACCGATGGCTGAACGACCTCTTCTGACTCCAAATCCTGAAGGCGAGTTCGTAGATCAAACTCTTTATCAATCAATGATCGGATCGCTGATGTATCTTACTGCAAGTCGACCTGACATTATGTTTGCAGTTTGTCAATGCGCACACTATCAGGCTAATCCTAAACTTTCTCATCTTATTGCTGTCAAAAGAATTTTTCGGTATATCAAAGGAAGCCCTAAATTGGGTCTTTGGTATCCGAAGAATTCTGAATTTGATCTTTATGCTTTTACTGACAGTAATTATGGAGGCTGTGAGCTTGACAGGAAATCAACTTCAGGAGGATGTCAATACCTAGGTGACAGATTAGTTTCATGGCAATGCAAGAAGCAGCACACTGTCTCGACTTCAACAGCAGAGGCGGAATATGTTGCTGCATCAGCTTGCTGCTCTCAAATTATCTGGATCCAACATCTACTGTTGGACTACGGTTTAAATTACTTTGAAATCCCTATCTATTGTGACAATGAAGCGGCAATTAAAATTGCTAAAAACCCAGTCCAACACTCTAAAACCAAACACATCGACATTAAAATTCACTTTATCAGAGACTGTTATGAACGATCTTTAATCCGGCTAGAACAAGTCCACACTGATAATAATGTGGCGGATTTGTTCACAAAGCCATTTAACAAAGCTCGCTTTGATGTGCTTGTGGGATTTCTGAAAATGATACGTATTGAGGATTAAGTTTTTTATTTTATTTTTTTTCTTTTTTCTTAATTTGTTTTATTTTTAATTTTTATTTATTTTCATTTTGATTTCTTGTTTTAGGATAGTTTAAATTTGCACATTTTTTATTTTTTATTTCGTATTCTCACCCATGCACAAATTTAGGGGGAGAAATATAATAATCCAAAAACAACAAAAAAATAAAAAAAATAAAAATCCAAAAATAGTGTCATTTGTGCTTAGAAAATTGAAAAATTATTGTTGATAGCTTCGGTTGTAGGTATTGTGATCGGAAATGAAATCAGCAAGTGATAACGGGCAATCTGAATCGACGTAATGTAGCTAAGTTGAATCGTCTACGCTCTGTACTCAATGTGCTGGTAGGCACGAAAGATTCTAAATGGACTTGACTAGGAAAAGTTGAACCTAATGAATTTAAGGACTTGAGAAACTTTGACCTAGTTAGATCCGTTTAACCTGATGTCACGACGCTCGGATAGGTTGAGTAGGGAGATATACATGGGAATCTATCGGTCACACTAAATAATCCGTATCTGGAACTGTGGAGTCACTTTTCCTCGATGTGAGGATTCTGTCCTTGATTCTGGTTGGATGGGGCGACTGGTAAATTCCGATAAATTAGGTCTGTAGAATGTCATTTTCTTTCTTTCCTACTGTTAGTCATATGTTGCACCCTTTGCGTGATTGGAAGAGATCTGACCTGGATTACAACATATGCAATTCCATTTCTCTGCATGTGATATCTATGAAACTTCTCCTATCTGTTAGCCATATGATGTCTCCTTTGCGTGACTTCAAATCCGACCTGGTACACAGCATATGCAACTTTCTACTTCTCAACCCCTCTAAAGTGATAAGTTATTGAATTCTGAATCTATTTTCTCTCTGAATGGTTGTTTGCTCACCCGGTGTAAGGAGTACTCTGGAAGTTCTTGATGGCTGGGGCATATCAGGAAATGGGAAACACGTTCTGGTACACTTAAAAATTGAACACATACAGGTTGTCTGTAGATCTCACTGCTCGATTTAGGTGGACAACAATATCCCTGGTTGTAGTCACTTAAATGGTCATAAGGTAAATTTAGTTAAGATTTAGGATTTATCATAATAAGATAAATTTACAATTAGATATATGCCTGAATCTTGTCATTGGTAAAATGTCCAAAACTGTCAAAAAATTTTGGGTTTAAGTGGACCACAATACTGGTAATCGATCAGACGAAGATGTGAAGATAAGGGTACCGACAAGTGGAATAAGTTTGTCCAACAACTTTGATCCAAGCATCACAAAAGTTATAGTGGTTAAGTTTTGTTTTGTCAAATTATTTTATTTGAATTTTATTTTTACTTCTAAAATCTTAATTTTAATTTTTTTTATTTTTTAATTTTTAATTTTTTATTTTTAAATTTTATTTTATTTTTGTTTTACTTTTATTTTTATTATTTTTACTATTTTAGTTTTATTTTTAATTTCATTTTATTTTTCTAGCAATTAAATTTTGTTTTGTTAGTTTTTATTTTTATTTTCGAAATTATTTTAAAATTAATCCTCAAAGTTTTTTTAAAAAATTTAATTGTTGGAAGTTGAAAATACTGGGTAGTTATCAGGTAAGAGCGTAAGTGAGGGTGAAAGGGGTAAAAAGGAGTTCACTGCCGGAATCTCCTCATTCACGAGATTCCGCCCGCAAACACCACTTAAACCCTCTCAAAAAGCTCGAAAATTTTTTCTTTGATTTTCGGAAAACCAGTTACATCATCTCAAAGGTAATCACTTCTAGATCACGAATATGTGTTTTGTTTCAATTTTCACCGAGCCATTTTATCGGAAATCGAGAAAAAGGCTTCGACGGAGCTTACGGCCGTAAGCTCCGGCCGTAAACTCCAATTTGACATTGTTTTGAATTTATTTTGTTGCGACTAATCCCTACATTTGCATATATCTAAATGTTATACATCAATTTGTCGTGTAGGTATGGTTTTTGTGGCTTTTTCGATTAAATGTTCATCGGCCGTAAACTCGGTGTTTATGGCCCAAGAACAATTCATTTACTTCCTTGATAATTGATTAAATAATTATGGTATTTCGATATGATGAGTTTGCAAAAAGGCTCTTAGGCCGTAAACTTCGAGTTTACGACCCAAGAACTAGGTGTTTACTGTCGGTTTTAAAAATTAAAATTCGTGATTTTTTTTTTTGATAACTTTGGCTGTAAACCTGTTTTTCCAACTCAATTTTTAATTAAAATTTTGTCTTGATCATATTTTTAATTAAAATAATTTTTGGGTTAAAAAAAAATTTTGTTTAAGTTTTCTTACAGTTCATGTTTGAGTGCAGAAAATGGCGAATTTGAAATTTGCAGACATGCACAACCTTGCAATCGTGCTTGCAGACACTCCAGCAATTCACTCTGATATGCGCTCGATGATTCATCGGTTGCAGGAATGTTGCTTAGCATCCGCGATCACGGTCAATCCAGTGGTGTATCAAAATTTGATTCGCGAGTTTTGGGCGACTGCTAAAACGAACATGGATGATGATGACAACTTTACTGTGAAGGCCAAAGTTCAGGGACGAGAGAATGTGATTGATGAAGGCTTCATTCGCGAGGCACTGCTCATTGACGATCAACCCAATTTCCCAACAGAAATTGGAATTGAAGACGCTCAACGAATTCTACACAGAATGAGCTATGAGGGAACTTTTCTGCTGACACTGAAGAAGTTACTGCATCCATACTGGAGGTTCTTAGCGCATGTTTTTGTTAGATGCATTTCAGGGAGAAGGTCTGGAGCCGATGAGATTTCACAGCGCACAACTGGTGCACCGGTATCTCTTGCTGCTGGCATAAGATTCAACTTCTCAAAGTTCATCTTGGATGAATTTGTTATTAACATCAGAGCCTCTACCCGGGATACTTTTCTGCTGTATCCTCGTTTTGTCCAAATGTTCATCAACATTCAGTTTCCTAATGTAAGGAAGGAGGGAGAGACGCTTGATATGAAGTCCTTGGGTCCCCACACGGTGGGACTCATCAAACAAAATCGTAAAGGCAAGTTTATCTTTCAAGGACTATATCCTCTAGAGAAGTTTGGCAAGTTTACAGAGTTGGATGAACCGACGGATTCATACGATTCGTCTGAACAAACCTCGTTAGAGCAAGCATCTGCTGAAAAATCGACTCCGAATAACATTGTTACTGATATATCAGAGGATGAAGGAACTGAAAAGGATGACACACCAACTCCTAACGCTCAAATCGCCTCAGAACATGAAAAGAAGTTGAGCCATGATCAAGAAGGTGCAGAAATGCATGTCGGTGAAGAAAGAAACGATTCGTTCAGTGATCTTGATTTAACAGGTTTTGATCGTGATGACATTGCGGCTTCCTTGGCCAGCAGTGCAAACATTGTGTCGCATGAAAACCTTGACACGATTTTCAACAATGTCGATGACGTTGTTCTGCAAACAACCGAGACTAGGAAGTCAAGCGAAATGTTTGAAACTCAAACTCCAACATCAAAACAAATGGTGTCTGCTTCAATTCCCATGGAGATAGTTATAGGGTGTTCCCCTCCTGTATCCACTTCTCCTACATCTGAACCATTTATGAGTGTATTTACCCCAGATTCTGACCAACCTCAATCTAAAAGACAAAGGCTAGACGTGAGGCAATCTGAGCTAATTGCAAGCTTGATTAGCGGTCTTCCTACCCCTCCTGTCACTACTGCTACCACTAGACTCACAACCACCAAGATGTTTTCTACAGGTCCGAGTTCAGCATTTAATGTTGCTGGTCCCTCTGCACTGCCTGGTTTCTCAGTTCCAAGGTATAATCGAGATGCTGCTTCTGAAAGGTTGGCGCTGCACATGGCTGAAGAACAACTTCTATCGCCAGACCCTCGAGGAAAAGGTGTTTCAATTGAAGACGGTGGTGCTAGGGGTGACAATCTCACTCTTTCTGGTTTGCAAAAAGAGATTTCAGTTCTAAGCCAGAAGAATATTAAGTTAGATATTCAGGTAGCAGAACTTCGTGCTGAAACCTTCATATTCAAGTCTCTAAGTTACAATCAGATAAATCTAATATTGGAGTACAAGTGGCCGAGCTCAAAAAGGATAAAAAGCTGAAGACTAAGCAGATCTCCGATTTGCAAGATCATTTTAATCTGCTAACTTCAAGCTACTTTGAACTGAAGAAGAAACTTGAAGTTGACCTTGGAGAAAAATATCAAACATCAGTTGAAGAACAAAGGATTAATCTTCACGTACAAGCCTTCCCAGTTGACCTACCAGTCGGTCAGTCTTTTGGTACTGCTGATCGTGGTGTTGATGAACCTCCTTTGGCTCCACATATTCAAGAAATCATTCGTCGTGGTCAAGAAGATGAAGTGAAGAAAGGATAGTTGTTGTTTAAGAGGAACTCCAATCTGAATGCTTCTCGGGGTGAACCGTTAATCACTGTTACTGATCTTGAATTGGTTAGGTTCCGAGATACGTTTGGAGACAGGTCGGGAGTTGCCGCTTGGGGATTCCATGACCCTCTTAGGATGTGGATTGTCATTCGCAAGAGCGGTAATTCTGAGCTGTACAAAAATATTCATGCTTTTGGGTCATTTACAAGGATCGATCTGATAGAGTTATCTCAAGCTCCGTTCATCAATCTGATGAACAATTCATAGGTCACTCAGTTTAAATATTTCCTTGATGATCAAGTGAAGAAGGGATTTCCATCTATTCCAACAACAGAATCTGTCATATTTGAACATTCAGATGTTTTGGAACCGTCCACTGACAAGCCGTTGCAGGTAGTGATGTGGCCCGCAACAAAACAAGTCAAGCAGTTTCCGGTGCTTCAGGACTATCCAGATGGGTCTCTTAGCTCTTTGGAGTGCTGGTTTTTTGATGAAACTACTTCTAGTGCCGTCATCAAACTTAAGAATGGGTGCATCAGGTTGTATGATCGCAGAGACTTGTTGCAGTTCAGGAAGTGGGATATTCATTATCTTAGCAACTTTCAGATTAAAGTTGTTGAAGATATATATGAAGAAGGTGCTAAAGTGTACACGAAAATGGTGGCTGAAATTTTGAGCAAGCGTATGTGGAATGGAGCCATGGGACAAATGGACGTTATGATTGTCAACAAGGGGTGACCTCGGGCTAGTCCAAACCAAGGGGGATATTGAAAGGCCCTGTATAATGGTTTGGTCTAGGTATAAGAGTTAGTGATAGGGGTTGTGTATGAAAAACGTTTTTGTTTAAACTTTGCGGTTGTACTAGAGTTTACGGCCGTAAACTCCTCACAGTCATAAGGTCTATAAATAGGGAATTGTGTCAGATGTTTTAGGTTGTTGATGCCTTTCATATTTTCGAGTTCCACCAAGTTGTATCAGACGTTTTTAGGCTATAAAGCGTATGCAAGCTTGGTTTGTTCTTTCTTTGCTTATTATTTCGTATTGTGTGGTTGCTATTTGTCTTTGATCATTGGTAGATCCGATTTTTGGACTTTACAATTAACAATCACCCAATCAAACTTTCCAACAATTAAACCCTACCTAAAACAAGTAAACACTCAAATCTTTGGGCTTGAAAGTTCCAATCATGCTTGTTGGGCCTTTGTGACCCATTAACATGATTTTTGGGCCTAAGAGATAATAATAAATGTTATTGGGCCTTCTATGACCCAATTTCATACTTAAGGGACCCTCAATGGCTTTTAAGTGCTATTGGACCTTAGTGGCCCATCAGCATTGCTAGTAAGTTCCAAGTAAATCAAATGCGAAATGGGCCAGCGTGTCCTTCGTATAACCAATAGCCATAAATAATACGCGGGAATAGTAGGATCTTGTAATCAACTTCTCCTCGTTTATTAGGCTGATCGTCAATCCAAGTAAACAAATACAAGTCGATAATCAATAGTAATCAAAGTCAATTGGGATTTAGTGAGTAATAATGGGTGGCACCAACGTGTGTTGGTCGTAGTCTGTAGTTATAATCAAAGTCTCCTGGAGAGAGAGCGGGAGTTTGTGTATAGATCTATACGGGGGTGACTCCCCCACACCTCAACTATTCGTTACGGTTAGACTCGGCCAGTCTAGGGTGACAGAATCTTAAGATCAATTCTGGCGTTCACCAGTTTGCCAAGACAGACGAACTAGTCATTATCATGCATGGTTATAACAACTCACGTAAATAAATCAAATATTAATCAAGTAATCAAGGTAAATCGAAATCATTCACATGATGGAATAACAATTCGAATAGTTATATGACATTTTTATTTTCGGAAAACATCGGGTTTTCCGAGGAAGTTCAACATTTTTCACTGGTACTTTTAATACGAAGTTTTTCAACTATACACGTCTAGAAATCATCATGCATATATTTACGGATCTTCACACTTTTATATAAACATTGGTCTTTTCAGGAAATATCGGATTTTTTGGGTTGTTTTCTTTCAAACTACACAAAACATTTTTCATATCAAACCTGCTTATGAACTCTCCAACATTCCATATGTTGATTGTTTTCAAAATAACTTGTATTCTCAGGTAACAGGTAAGCTGAGGAGTAGTACCAAGTATGTTAGTGCGTTGTGCTTTTGAAAAACTATCAAACATTTTATGTTACGAATTTGTAATGTTAAAACAATGTACTTGATTTGAACAATGCCATTTGTAATATATTGATGCATGGTGATGTTTATGTAATGATTCATGTATATTCATTGTGATGATATTCAAATTTAGTCACGTGAGCCCTCAGACGTTTCCGCCGTCTGGCTCGGGGGTGTGACAGGTTGGTATCAGAGCACTCTTTATAGTGAACTAGCATATCTAACCACACATTGATATGGAACTATAAACCAAAGAGGGACAAAACAACTCTGAACAAAACAAACAAATAACAATAAAACGTCCTTACTTGTATGATATAGGGAAAAATAACATAATACCAAATCAAATAAGATAATGCTAGCATCTCGGTTAAGTCGGGACTGTTCATAGTCGTATTAAGGGGTGAATATAGCCTGATCAACTACATTTCCTCTGAGGTACAACTATCACATGCCCCGAGGAAATCACGATGGTTGGCGAACCTAAAACATACCCCTTTATTACCAAGAAGAGAGCATCATTTCAAGTCACATAGCAATCAAAACGTCTTAGGAGTAATGATAGTTTATTCATATACCCTCTCTCAGCCACCATGGAAGGAGAGCACCAGGGCATTCAGTTTCATCAGGTCTTAGTGGCCCACGGGATGATCGAGGACGAGCCCGAAGGAGATCAGGGAGAAGCACACGGAGTTGGGCCTGACGAGTACACAGACACAGGGGGTAGGAAGTTCGAACAACGGAATAAATTAAGGACCTACCAAGACATGCTCCTACAAAGATTTCACCAATGTTAAGCCACGAACCTTTAATGGCATCGGGGGAATGATAACTCTAAAAAGATGGATTGAGAAGGTGGAATCAGTGTTCGAGATATGCGAGTGCCCTGAGGAGATGAAGGTGAAGTTTTCCGCATGCATGTTCGTTAATCAAGCTCTCACCTGGTGGAACGGACACGTGGAAGCCATGACTCTCCCTGTGGCAAACGCCATGCCCTGGGCGGAACTGAAGGAAATACTAATGGCCGAGTACTGCCCGCGAGGCGAAATTCAGAAGATGGAACAGGAGTTGTGGAATCTCACCGTCCGAAATTCCGATATTGACGCATACATATCAAGGTTTAGCGAACTGTCTTTGTTGTGCCCTGGCATGATTACTTTGGAGGGACATAAAATCGAACAATTCATCTGGGGATTAACCTACCCAATCTAAGGAAATGTGATAGCTGCAAATCCTGAAACTTTCGACAGTGCCAAAAGATTGGCCAAGAAGCTGTACGACCATAACAACAAAAAGGGCGAGAAGTCAAGGGAAACCGAAAACAAGAAGGAGAGTGACAGCAAGAAGGGAAAGAATAACAAGCGGAAGGGACGACAAGGCTCGAAGTCGTCAAAGCAACAGCAAACAGTGACAGTCAATGCAACAACCACCCAAGTTCCATCCACACCACATGCTCCAGTCTCAACTACTCCAAGTGCTCTTAGGCAGTATTCTGGAAATCTCCCAAAGTGTAACAAGTGCAGTCTAAATCTTAATGGAGAATGCAGGGAGATACATTGCACTAGTTGCAATCGCAAGGGTCACACGGAAAAATATTTTAGGACCTATCCTCCCCAGAACCAGCAGCAAGGAAACAACAACCGCAACAACAACAACAACAACACCAACAACAGCGGAAACAATGCAAGACCAAGCCCCACCTGCTATGGATGTGGAAAGTCTGGGCATTTATGTCGAAACTTCCCCAACAACAACAACCCTGGGAACGGAGGAACAGGAAGAGTGCTGACCATGGGTCAGGGAGAAGTGGTTCAGGATCCCGCTGTTGTCACCGGTACGTTCCTCCTAAACCACACTTATGCATGCATCTTATTTGATACCGGAGCAGAACGAAGCTTTGTGAGCAATATATTTAAACACTTTTTAAAACAACAACCCCAGAAGCTTAATGAAACCATTACGGTGGAAATGGCCAATGGGAAAACAGAATCCACTGGGGAAATCTATATAGGATGTACCCTAACCTAGAACCAACACGTCTTTCAAATAAACTTAATGTATGTTTCCATTAGGAGTTTTGATGTGATTATTGGCATGGATTGGTTAAGCCCCCACCATGCTGAAATTATGTGTCACGAGAAGGCTGTTCGCCTTCACCTTCCAAATCATGAAACCCTAATTATATACAGAGACAAACCCAGTATGAACCTTTGTCTTATCTCGTGCATTAAGGCATAGAAGTATCTACGAAAGAAATACTTGATGTTTCTGGCTCATGTAGTGGATAAGTCCAAGGAAGAGGTCAATATTTGAGACATTACAGTAGCTTGCGAGTTCCCGGATGTCTTTCCTGAAGATCTTTCGGGGATACCCCCAGAAATACAAGTCGAGTTTCAAATTGACCTTGTGACAGAAGCTACACCCATCGCCAAATCGCCCTATAGATTGGCTCATGCGAAGATGCAAGAATTGTCCAGCCAACTCGGTGAGGTTTTGGACAAAGGATTCATCCGACCCAGTTTCTCACCCTGGGGAGCTCCGGTTCTCTTTGTTAAGAAGAAAGATGGATCCTTTAGGATGTGCATTGACTACAGGGAACTAAATAAGCTCACTGTCAAAAATCGCTATCCACTTCCGCGAATCGACGATCTATTTGACCAACTTCAAGGCGCAAACTATTTCTCCATGTTTCCAATTTGAAAAAGTGTTTATCCGATGAAACCCTCGTCATTCCACTTGAAGAAATAGAAATCAACGAGAATCTCCTGTTCGTCGATGAACCGGTCAAAATCATGGACAGGGAGGTGAAGCGTACTAAGCAAAGTCGCATTCTGATTGTGAATGTATGGTGGAACGCGAAGCGTGGGCCAAAATTCACATTGGAACGCGAAGACTAGATGAAGCAGAAGTACCCTCACCTATTCTCGCATTCTTGAATCTAGATTTCAAAACAATTTCGGGACGAAATCCCTCTAACGGGGGGATGATGTCACAACTAGGAATTCTATACCATGTAACTACAACAATAATAACATTTGTGAACCAAAAATGTGAAAGCATGTATGATGCTTATTCAATAACAACAACATTTCCATCAAACACTCTATATAAGCACTTCAAATAGTCAACAAAGAAATGGAAACCCTAGAAATCCCGGGTTAAGTCCATTATGGACTAGGATTTCCTTATAGGGCCTAAGGGGCCAATAAGCACCCAATTTGACTATTTTGGGCTTAGAACTCTTAAACAGGCCCTAATTTGTCACAACTGCCATTTTGCAAGGAAATTCTACTTTCATGCAATCATTCTCCTAGTGTAATAACTTGTACTCTAAGTGAATACTATACTTTATTCTCGTTCAAATACATCACATATGTTCAAATAAGGTTGAAAACCCTAGAAATCCCGACTCAAGTTCATTATGGACTAGGGTTCTCTTATTGGGTCTAACAGACGTATAAATCTCCAACTTCACCATCTTGGGCCTAGGAACCCTAAATGGACTTTACTTGGATCCACCTTCATGAAACTTAACATTTAGGGCCATAATGGGCCTAAAATAAATTTGTTTACCTTTAAGGGGCCTATTAGGCCATGACAACTCCAATTAACCCTAATGGACCGTTAAACCCATCCATTTATGCCATTTGGGCCGTGAACACACTTAAGGGCCCAATGGGCCGAAATTTTTTTATTGGGCTTCATAACTTCGAACCAAGTTAAGAAAGGAGCCCAAAACCATTCTATCATCTTGTCAAGCCCATTCTCGGCCCAACTTATTAAAAAATGAATAAATATAACTAATTCATACAAAGACACCTCATTATGGACTATTGGATTTCTAGGCACATTACCCACCATGTAACAAGAAATCCCATGCTTCCATGCTACCACACTTCTACATAATCTCCTTCTTTCCCTCTTCTTCATACTCTCGGCCACCACCACCATCATTTAACTTTCAAATATCTCTTCCATTTTACTCTCAAACTCAAGGAAATTCACTCACCTTTTCCCTTCAAATTTTCGAGTAATACAAGTGTGAATCAAGAGGATCATTGCAAGTTTTTCTCTAACTTGGTAAGTTATTGTCAAACACAAGTATCTTCTTTCATCTTAACATGAAAAACACCTTCTCACATGGTTTTATTCCATGATCACACCTTAGAAGCTTCATAAACTCGAGATCCACAACAAAGGTGTACTAAGAACCAAAAATCTCTTCACTTCTTCATCAAAATCTAAAATCTTCAAACAATATGAGTTCATACCCCCTTGTTTTTGGTTTTTACTTGTTTTTGGAGGAGAATACAAGATGATTTGTGTAGATCTATGTGTATATGCATGACTATGTGTGTTTTCCATGAATTATTTGGTGATTATGTATTGATTACTTCATTAATCTAAAAATATGTTAAGAACTTGAAGTTTATCACTTGGATATTCATAATAACCTTGAGAAAAGTATGTTTATCACATATATTACTTGTAAACTTGTACATCTGGGAATTATACACTTAAAATAGAAAATTTGAGTGTTGTGCTCAAGGATCTATACCTTATACTCAAAAATCAGCTTTTAATAGGAAAAGTTTAAGCCCAATCTCAAATTCTTTTGACCCTCTTAATGGAAGTATTTTTCAAAACTGTTTTACATGGATAAATCTCAGATTTATACCTTTAAAATGACTACCCTCATGTTTTCATACGATTTTTCTATAATTTTTGGCGAATTTTACAAAACCGTCTATCATATTTGAAATAATTTCGGACCAACCTGTGAAGGTGAGTAATTTCACACTAGTTTGAGGCCATAAAAAATTATGAGAAACATTGTGAACAAAGTAGACAAATTTTCCAAGCTTCCAGAATTTACGGATCTAAATTTCGACTTACGATGATTTTTCTACAAATTTTACAACAACTAGGTCGGAATAGCTCAAAAACCAGAAAATGTGTATTTTCACAAAAATCAAGCCAATAATGATATTTTTGACAAAAATGGGTTTTAAAATGTTATTTTTACCACAAACTAGTCATCAACACAAGTTTTGAACAAAATGGAGACTAAAGTGTATTTCTTAAAAAAATTGGGCATTAATTGTAAAATTTTGCCTTATTGGGCCAGGAACATCATTTTTACAAAAAATGGGCTTTTATGCTATTTTAGTGAATACGTGAACCAATACCAACGATAAATAATACCTTACATGTGAAATGGGCCTTAGTTGTCCTTTCATATATATATTTCGGGCCCATGTTATATTATTTCAGTCCAATTTGGGCCTTTAAATGATTTACATGTCTCACTTACATGGTTCATTGGGCCTGGAATGAGATTATACCTTTCTACGCGTAAATTCGGTTAAGGATCTAGTGAGTTTTGTCGGTTGGCACCTATTAAGTGTACGATCGTAGCCTGTAGTTATAACCAGAGTCTCTTAGAGGGAGAACGGGGATTTGTGTATAGATCTATACTGAGAAGACACCCCACACCTGAGCTGTTCGCTACAGTTAGACTAACTCAGTCTAGGGTGAAAAAAACCATATAATCAAAAATCAAAAAGAAATACCGGCGTCCAACAACGCCAACATAGACGAAATTGTCATTATTTAGTATGGTTATGACGACTCACTTAGAGGAATTAATGTTATGAAGTTTACGGACGACTCTTCTCTTTTCTTTTAGATTACTCAGAAACATTCTCGTACTCGTACTCAACCTCAGGGTTGGTATGGCAGCTTTCTCTTTTACAGACAACATCGGGTTGTCTGGGAACATTCTCTTTACATGCTCTTTACATTCTCTCTACATTTCTCTTTACCCTTTTAATCAAATAAACAAAAACATACATGCATTAATACAAGATCTGACACAAACATTCTAAACAGTTTGTAGAAAATATCGGATTTTCTGGTGGTTTCAAAGTTATACAAATCATTTTCACAAACATGCTTATGAACTCACCAACATTTTTATGTTTTTTACTCTCAGGAAGCCGTTGAAGCAGGATGAACGAAACCAAATAATGGATACTGTGTTATATTTTGCTTCATCATAATCTTACTATTTTGGCATGTAGTATTCAAATACAATAATCGATGTAAACAATGAATGTTGTTATATTACATGTGTGATGATGATGCTGTTATGTTTCATTTATATTCACTGTAATGATATTTCAAGATGAAGTCACGCACAAGCCCCCGGACGTTTCCACCGTCTGGTTCGTGGGTGTGACAGATTGGTATCAGAGCATTGTTTATAGTGAACTAGCATATCTAATCATGCAGGATATGCAACTATAAATACAATGGGACTAAACAACTCTGAATATAATAATTAAAATACATACCTTTGTGTGCATTTTAGATTAATAACACAACAAGAACAGTAAAAGTATTTGGAGGATTTGAATATCGCTATTAAACTTGGGTTGTTATGTAGTCGTATTGGAGGTGAATGTAGCCTGATCAACAACATTCATTCAAAATACGACCAACATGTGTTCAGGAGTAATTATGATGGACAATGAATGAAAAACTTACCATTTAATTATCCAAAGAGCTTATAGAACCGAACCTAAACAAAATTAAATTACTATAGGTGTAATTGGTATGCTATTTGTTTCTAGTATTTATACCCCTTCGTGCGATACACTATAGACGAGTATCATTAGCCAGGAAACCCTATCTCCCTAGTCAGGGAATAGCAGGGTGGCTCGCCTCGGAGGAAGAACCAGAGGACGAACACGAAGTAGAACTTGCAGATGGACCTGCCGATTCAATATTGGACCTCGAAGAGGAAGTGCCCAAGGGCATTGATGATGATGACTCGGATGCAGAATCTGATGTCATCAATCCTCCCTGTAAAGCCAGAGTACCGACTTATCGTATGGGCCCCGGTGACCCATGCCCCCATGGGCACACGATATTTGGAGATGGAGTCACCAGCAGGGGATACGACCACACTACGGTAGGAATTGAGGTCTCTTCGGTCTTAGTCATAGAGGACCAGCTGACCGGGCACTCCAAGTCATGGTCCGACGCACCCGAGGTATTGATAACCAAGCTCAGGACACCCCAAATCGAACAAAACAAATGTGGTTTGCTATTGAGAGAGATGAGAGACAAACACAGGAAGTGAACGGAGACTCCCGAGCGAGACAGTTAGTTTGGGATGTACGACTACGAGATACTGAGCAACAAGTATCTCGCCTTCGAGGTGCATCCACTTCATCAGCACCACCACCAGACACTTTCCGTCACAATTAGGATCAACCTTTTCTTTTTCCCCCTACTATCCGATATGACTCTCTTTCGTGTACTAATGAAATGATTATGTGCTATCATTATTTCATGTTATTGCATAAATTCAATTATATGCACAACCGAACCCTCGAAACCGCTAGATACCTAAGGATCTCGGAACCAAAACAACCTATATATTCTAAGGATAGACGTAACGATCGTGCAAAATCTGTGATTACCTACTACCGTAAATACATCATACGGATGTAGATGGAAACAATGAGAATCATACGACGAGACGCAAAATTTATAGAGTACAACCAGGAATGACGATCATTACTTCCGATCTGGCTTATCAACATGCCGCAGGAAAATGCCATCCCGCAGGAATAACAAGTGCACCATCGAGACACCGCTCCTGCAGATGTACTCTGCTACATTCCAAGCTGCTGTAACAGCGACAGTAACCACTGCTATGGCACAAATAAATGCAAACAACACCAATGGAGGCGGAAAAAGCATTGACAACTCCAACCGAAGGAACGAGCATGGAAACCAACAAGTGACAGCTTGTCAAGGCACACTAAACCCCAAGCTTAATAGCAGGAACCAAAATCCTGGAAGTAAGAGAAAGGGACAGCGAACTCCATGGGTCTCAAAGAAGCAACATGTTGTTGCTGTTCATGCAACCATGACCCCTATTACACCAACATCAGCGATACCATATGCTAGAAGCCTACCAAAATGAAACCAGTGCAATTTCCATCATGAGGGAGCCTGCCAAGAGATGCATTGCAAGAAATGCATCCGAAAGAATCACACCACCAAATATTGTAGAACTTATCCATGCCAGAATTGTCAACCAAATGAAAACAACAACAGCAACAACCTTAACAACAACACCAATGATGAGACTAGTCACACCTGCTATGGGTATGGAGGAACCGATCACTTCAGGCGCAATTGCTCCAAGGTCAATAATCAAGGAGCGGGAGGGTCATAAATGGTCCTGACCTTGGGTCAAGGCGAAGCAGACCAAGACCCGACAATTATTACTGGTATGTTCCCACTCAACAACTCTTTCCCTTACCTCTTATTCAATAGTGAAGTTGAGCGAAGCTTCGAAAGTAACATATTCAAACACTTACTAAAAAAACAACCCCAGAGGCTAAACTAACCCTTAACGGTGGAGATGACTAATGGGAAAACTAAATCAACCAAAGATATTTATGCAGGGTATACCTTAACACTTAACAACCATTCATTTCAAATAAAATTTAATGCCAGTAAATATTAGGAGTTTTGATGTGATAACCGGCATGGATGGGATAACCCCCACCATACTGATACTACGTGTCACGAGAAGGTCGTTTTCCTTCACCTTCCCAATCACGAAACTTTAATAATTCATGATGATAAACCTGGCGCCAATCCTCTTCCTATCTCGTGCATCAAGGCACAGAAGTGCTTGCACCAGAAGAACTACGTTTTCCTCGCTCATGTTGTGGACAAGACCAAGGAAGAAGTAAGCATACAAGGTGTTCCAATAGCATGTGATTATTCGGATGTATTTCCCGAAGAAGTTTCGGGAATATCCCAGACAGACAGGTCGAATTTCGGATCGACCTCATACCGGAAACCACATCAATTGCCAATTCATCCTACAGGGTAGCTCCCGCCGAGAATTCACAAGTTATCCAGTCAATTGAGAAGAATTGTTGCGCAAAGGATTCATCGGACCAAGCTTCTCACCCTAGAGAGCTCCGGTCTTGTTCTTCAAGAAGACAGATCCTTCAGAATGTGCATCGATTTTAGCGAATTGAATAATCTCACTATTAAAAATTGATACCCACTCCCTCGGATTGAAGACCTATTTGGCTAGCTCCAAGGAGCTAGTTGCTTCTCCAAAATAGATCTAAGATCCGGTTATCACGAGCCTCGAGTCCGAGAAGACGACATTACAAAACCTGCTTTCCAAACTCGTCGCGACCATTTCAAATTCGTTGTGATACCCTTTGGTCTAATGAATGCTCCCTCGATATTCATGGACCCTACGAACCGAGTTTTTCCAACCATTCCTAGTCAACCTTTTCATTATTTTCATCGATAACATGCTCGTCTGCTCACGAAGCAAGAACAAACACTGTCAACACCTACGACCGACTTTGGAGGCATCGAAGCCGGATAATATCGCGAAGGAAGGACTGTGTAGGCTGGATAAAACTCTCGCAGTCAAAAAGACGAAGCTTATTTCTACAAGAGTTGGATTGGGCACTATCTGGGTGATAGTCGATAGGTCAACCGAATCTGCTCATTTCCTACCAATAAAAGAATTGTACAAGATGGAAAGGTTAACACGGTTCTATATCAAAGAGATCGTGAGACTCCACGGAGTGCTAGTGTCTATAAATCTCGGATCGGGATAGTAGATTTACTTCACGCTTTTGGCAATCGCTTCGGAAGTCTATAGGAAAACAGCTAGTCATGAGCATTGCTTACCACCCTCAAACCAATAGTCAAAGCAAACGGACCATTCAACCACTTGAAGTCATGCTCCGAGCCTGGGAATTTGAATTCAGCAAGTCATGGGATACCCGGTTGCCCTTGAATGAATTCTCACATAATAACAGGTATCGCACGAGCATCAAGGATGCTCTTTTCGAGGCTCTTTATGGTCGAAAATGCAGATCACTTGCCAGTACTCTCATGAGACCAGAAACAATTTGCGAAACAACAGAGAAGATAATCCAAATCAAAGCTCGACTTCAAGCATCGCAAGACCAACAGAAGAGCTATTCTGACAAGTGACGTAAGCCATTAGAATGTCAAGTTGGGGATCGCACGTTATTAAAGGAATCTCCTTGGAAGGGAATGATCCGCTGTGGGAAAAAAGGAAAACTGAACCCATGATATATTGGACCATCCGAGATTCTTGTCGAATTGGTCCAATGGCTTATAAGCTGCAGCTACCTGCTGAGCTCTGCAATGTACACCGTGTTCCACGTCTCAAATTTGAAATAGTGTTTATATGATGAAACTCTCGACATACCTTTAGAAGAGAATCGAAATAAACAAGAATCTCCTGTTCGTCGAGGAACCGGTGGAGATAGTGGATAAAGAAGTGAAGCATACGAAGCAGAGCCGCATTCCGATTGTGAAGGTTCGATGGAACGCTAAGCGTCGACCGGAATTCACATGGGAATGCAAAGATCAGATGAAGCAGAAGTACCCTCATCTATTCTCTCATTCATGAACCTATCTTTTGAAAGAATTTTGGGACGAAATTCCCTCTAGCGGGGGGGAGGATCTCACAACTGACATTTTGCTAGGAAATTCTACTTTCATGCAATCATTCACCTACTGTAATAACTTGTACTCTAAGTGAATACTATACTCTATTCTTGTTTAAATACATCACATATGTTCAAATAAGGGTTGGAAACCCTAGAAATCCCGACTAAAGTACATTATGGACTAGGGTTCTCTTATTGGGTCTAATGGACGTATAAATCTCCAATTTCACCATCTTGGGCCTAGAAACCCTAAATGGACTTTAGTTGGATCCACCTTCATGAAACTTAACATTTAGGGCCATAATAGACCTAAAATAATTTTTTTTACCTTTAAGGGGCCTATTAGGCCATGACAACTCCAATTAACCCTAATGGACCGTTAAACCCATCCATTTATGCCATTTGGGCCGTGAACACACTTAAGGGCCCAATGGGCCGAAATTTTTTTTTTGGGCTTCATAACTTCGAACCAAGTAAAGAAAAGAGCCCAAAACCATTCTATCATCTTGTCAAGCCCATTCTCGGCCCAACTAATAAAAAAATGAATAAATCTAACTAATTCATACAAAGACACCTCATTATGGACTATAGGATTTCTAGGCACATTACCCACCATGTAACAAGAAATCCCATGCTTCCATGCTAGCACACTTCGACAAAATATCCTTCTTTCCCTCTTCTTCATACTCTCGGCCACCACCACCATCATTTGACTTTCAAAGATCTCTTCCATTTTACTCTCAAACTCAAGGAAATTCACTCACCTTTTCCCTTCAAATTTTCGAGTAATACAAGTGTGAATCAAGAGGATCATTGCAAGTTTTTCTCTAACTTGGTAAGTTATTGTCAAACACAAGTATCTTCTTTCATCTTAACATGAAAACTCCTTCTCACATGGTTTTATTAAATGATCACACCTTAGAAGATTCATAAACTCGAGATCCATAACAAAGGTGTACTAAGACCCAAAAATCTCTTCATTTCTTCATCAAAATCCGAAAATCTTCAAACAAGGTGAGTTCATACCCCCCCTTGTTTTCGGTTTTTACTTGTTTTTGGGGGATAATACAAGTTGATTTGTGTATATCTATGTGTATATGCATGACTATGTGTGTTTTCCATGAATTATTCGGTGATTATGTGTTGATTACTTCATTAATCTAAAAATATGTTAAGAACTTGAAGTTTATCACTT
Source organism: Lactuca sativa (assembly GCF_002870075.4). Taxonomy (NCBI): domain Eukaryota; kingdom Viridiplantae; phylum Streptophyta; class Magnoliopsida; order Asterales; family Asteraceae; genus Lactuca; species Lactuca sativa. The sequence continues at coordinate 66,437,918 of NC_056627.2, read as the reverse complement.
GGATCTTCATAAGAACCTTGAGAAAAAGTATTTTTTATCACATATATTACATGTAAACTTGTAGATCTAGGAATTATGCACTTAAAATAGCAAAAATGAGTGCTATGCTCAAGGATCTATACCTTATACTCAAAAATCAGCTTTTGACAGGAAAATTTTAGCCCAATCTCGAACTGTTTTGACCCTCTTAATGGAAGTATTTTTCAAAACTGTTTTACATGGATAAATCTCAGATTTATACCATTAAAATGACTACTCTCACGTTTTCATACGATTTTTCTATAATTTTTGGCGAATTTTACAAAACCGTCTATCATATTTGAAATAATTTCGGACCAACCTGTGAAGGTGAGTAATTTCACACTAGTTTGAGGCCATAAAAAATTATGAGAAACATTCTGAACAAAGTAGACAAATTTTCCAAGCTTCCAGAATTTACTGATCTAAATTTCGACTTACGATGATTTTTCTACAAAATTTACAACAACTAGGTCGGAAAAGCTCAAAAACCAGAAAATGTGTATTTTCACAAAAATCAAGCCAAGAATGATATTTTTGACCAAAATGGGTTTTAAAATGTTATTTTTACCACAAACTAGTCATCAACACAAGTTTTGAACAAAATGGAGAGTAAAGTGTATTTCTTTCAAAAATTGGGCCTTAATTGTAAATTTTTGGCTTATTGGGCCAAGAACGTCATTTTTACAAAAAATGGGCTTTTATGCTATTTTAGTGAGTACGTGAACCAATACCAACAATAACTAACAAACGGATTAATTTGATCATTTTTCTAGGTTATTGGGCCTTAGTGGCCCATTTTTATGTGTGATAGGTCCTGTATACTATTTATATGTTTATTAGGCCTCATTGACCCATTAACATGTGCGACAGACCTTGGAAACTATTTGTGTGCTATTTGGGCCTGTAAATATCTTACATGTGAAATGGGCCTTAGTTGTCCTTTCATATATATTTCGGGCCCATGTTATATAATTTCATTCTCTTGGAGGGAGAACGGGGATTTGTGTATAGATCTATACGGGGAAGACACCCCACACCTGAGCTGTTCGCTACAGTTAGACTAACTCAGTCTAGGGTGACGAAAACCATATAATCAAAAATCAAAAATCAATGTCGGCGTCCAATAACGCCAAGACTGATGAAATTGTCATTATTTAGTATGGTTATGACGACTCACTTAGAGGAATTAACGTTATGAAGTTTACGGAAGACCCTTCTCTTTTCTTTTGGATTACTCAGAAACATTCTCGTACTGGTACTCAACCTCGGGGATTGGTATGACAGTTTTCTCTATTACATACAATATCGAGTTGTTTGGGAACATTCTCTTTACATGTTCTTTACATTCTCTCTACATTTCTCTTTACCCTTTTAATCAAATAAACAAAAACATACATGCATTAATACAAGATCTGACACAAACGTTCTAAACAGTTTGCAGAAAATATCGGATTTTCTGGTGGTTTCAAAGTTATACAAATCATTTTCACAAACATGCTTATGAACTCACCAACATTTTTATGTTGACCGTTTTTCAAAATAACTTGTATTCTCAGGAAGTGTCACAACTGGCATTTTGCTCGGAAATTCTATTCCCTTGTAAACATCATCCATTATAAAAGTGTATGCTCTAATCTCATTCAAATACATCTCATATGTTCAACTAAGGGTTGGAAACCTTAGAAATCGCGGTTCAAGATTATTATGGACTAGGATTCACTTATTGGGTCTAACGAACCAATAAACTTTCAACTTGGCTACTTTGGCCTAGAATGATACATCTTATTTCTAATGGGCCTTATTGGGCCATAACAACTCCAATTAACCTTAATGGACCATAGAACCCATTCTTTTATACTTTTGGGCCGTGAACTACCTTAAAGGCCCAATGGGCCGAAAATTTTATGATTTGGCCCCAAAAATCCTAACTAAAGTTTAATGGGCCCAAACTATTCCATTTCTGCCTTCCTAGCCCAAACTCTCGGCCCAAAATAATAATAATAATAATAATAATAATAATAATAATAATAATAATAAGAAGAAGAATTAATAGAAAAGATTGTGCATGGGGTTAAATGGTGCCACCTCAAATTTACCTTGTGGTCTTCCATGATAAATACCCTCCATATAATTAACCAATCCCATGTCTCAAGGCAACTAGCTTATCTCTTCTCCCTCTCTTCTTCTACTCTCGGCCAAACCCCTCATTCCCCACCATCTTTAATTCCTTTAAACACTCTCAAGAAATATCTCAAACACTCCTCCTACCTCCTCTATATTTTCGAGACTTTGAGTGTGTTTTCAAGAGGTTCTTCTTCAAGATCATCAACTTTGGTAAGTTCTTACTTAGATCTAGGATTGAACTTCTTGATCTCTTCAAAAATCTCCTCTTGCCACCATCTTTTGTGGATCATGTTCATTAGAACCATCCAAGTTCAAAAACCTCCTCAAAAGGCTTGCTAAAGTCGAGATCTCTTCATTCCTTCATCAAAATCCGAAATCTTCAAGCAAAGGTGAGTTCATACCCCCTTGTTTTCTGTTTTTACTTGTTTTTGGGGGGAGAATACAAGTCCTATATGTAGATCTATGTATATATGCATGATTATGTGTGTTTTCTTGAAACATTTGGTGATTATGTGTTGATTACTTCACTAATCTAAAAATATGTTAAAAAACTTGAAGTGTATCACTAGGATCTTCATATGAATCTTGAGAAAAGTATGTTTTATCACATATAATACATGTAAACTTGTAGATCTGGGATTTGTATATGTGATATAGCAAAAATGAGTGTTGTGTTCAAAGATCTATAAACTAAACTCCAAACTGCCCTTGACAGAAACGTTTTGGTCCAATCTCGGACTGTTTTGACCCTCTTAATGGAAGTATTTTTCAAAACTGTTTTACATGGATAAAGTTCAGATTTATACCTTTAAAATGACTACTCTCACATTTTCATACGATTTTTCTACAATTTTTGGCGAATTTTACAAAACTGCCTATCAAATTTGAAATAATTTCGGACCAGCCTATGAAGGTGGACAATTTCACACTTGTTAGAAACCATTAAAACTTATGATAAAAATTATGAACAAAGTAGACAAAATTTCCAAAATTTCAGAATTTACGGATCAAAATTTGACTTATGATGATTTTTCTACAAATTTTCCAAAAACTAGGTCGGAAACGCCCAAAACCAGAAAAATATGTATTTCCACAAAAATCAAGCCAAAAATGAAATTGTCATTTTTAGTATGGTTATGACGGCTCACTTAGAGGAATTAATGTTATGAAGTTTACGGAAGACCACTTTTTTTACAGGCAACATCGGTTGTCTAGGAACATTCTCTTTACATGCTCTTACATTCTCTCTACACTCCCTTTATCTTTTTAGTCAAATAAACAATAACATACATGCATTAATACAAGATCTAACACAAACGCACTAAACGGTTTTCAGAAAATATCGGATTTTCTGGTGGTTTTCAAAATTATACAAATCATTTTCACAAACATGCTTATGAACTCACCAACATTTTTATATTGACCGTTTTTCAAAATAATTTGTATTCTCAGGAAACCGTTGAAGTAGGATGAACGAAACAAGCTAATGGATATTATGTTATATTTTGTTTCATCATACTCTTACTATTTTGGCATGTAATATTCAAATACAATACTCGATGTAAACAATGAATGTTGTTATATTACATGTGTGATGATGATGATGTTATGTTTCAATTATATTCACTGTAATGATATTTCAAGATGAAGTCACGCACAAGCCCCCAGACGTTTCCACCGTCTGGTTCGGGGGTGTGACAGATTGGTATCAGAGCATTGTTTATAGTGAACTAGCATATCTAATCATACAGGATATGCAACTATAAATACAATGGGACTAAACAACTCTGAACATAATAATTAAAATACATACCTATGTGTGCATTTTAGAATAATAACACAACAAGAATAGTAAAAGTCTTTGGAGGATTTGAACATCGCTATTAAACTCGGGCAGTTATGTAGTCGTATTGGGGGTGAATGTAGCCTGATCAACTACATTCATTCAAACTATGACCAAAATGTGTTCGGGAGTAATTGTGATGGACAATGAATCAAAAACTTACCATTTAATTATCCAAAGAGCTTATAGAACCAAACCTAAACAAAATTAAATTACTATAGGAGTAATTGGCATGCTATTTGTTTCTAGTATTTATACCCCTTTCTGCAATACACGATAGACGAGTATCATTAGCCAGGAAACCCCTATCTCCCTAGTTAGGGAATAGCAGGGTGGCTCGACCCAGAGGAAGACACAGAAGGAGACTCAGAGAAGGAACACGAAGTAGAACTTGCAAATGGACCCGCTGAGTCAATAGTGGAACAATTATGTTCTATCTTTATTTCAAATTACTACATAAATTCAATTATATGCACAACCGAACCCTCAAAACTGCTAGTTACTTAAGGATCTCGAAACCAAAACAACCCATATACTCTAAGGATAGACGTAACGATCGTGCCAAATCTGCGATTACCTACTACCACGAATACATCATAGGGATGTAGATGGAAGCAATGAGAGTCATACGACGAGACGCGGGATTTATAGAGCACAACCAGGAATGACGATTATTACTTACGATCTGGCTTATCAACATGCAGCAGGAAAATGCCATCCCGCAGGAATAACAAGCGCACTCGCGAGGCACCGCTCCTGCAGATGGAATCTGCTACATTCCAAGCTGTTGTAACAGCGGCAGTAACCGCTGCTATGGCACAAATCAATGCAAACAACACCAATGGTGGCGGAAATAACATTGACAACTCCAGCCGAAGGAACGAGCACGGAAACCAACAAGTTACCGCATATCAAGGAACTCCAAACCCCAAGCTTAAGAGCATGAAGCAAAATCATGGAAGTAAAAGAAAGGGACAACAAACTCAATGGTTCTCAAAGAAGCAGCATTTTGTTGTTGTTCATACAACCACGACCCCTATCACACCAACATCAACGAGACCATATGCTGGAAGCCTTCCAAAATGCAACCAGTGCAATTTCCATCATAATGGAGCCTGCTGGGAGATGTATTGTAAGAAATGCAACCAAAAGAATCACACCGTTAAATACTGTAGAACTTATCCATGTTAGAACCATCAGCCAAACGAAAACAACAACAATCGCAACAACCTTAACAATAGCACCAATAGTGAGACCAGTCACACCTGCTATAGGTATGGAGGAACCGGTCACTTCAGGCGCAATTGCCCCAAGGATAACAATCAAGGAGCAGAAGGATCGGAAATGGTCCTGACATTGGGTCAAGGCAAATCAGTCCAAGGCCCAACGGTTGTTACTGGTGCGTTCCCACTTAACAACTCTTTCGCTTACCTCTTATTCAATAGTCAAGCTGAGCGAAGCTTCGTTAGTAACATATATTCAAACACTTACTAAAACCACAACCCTAGAGGCTAAACTAAGCCTTAATGATGGAGATAACTAATGGGAAAACCGAATCAACCAAAGATAATTATGTAGGGAACACCTTAACACTAAACAACCATTCATTTCAACAGACTTGATGCCATTAAATATTAGGAGTTTTGATGTGATAATCGGTATAGTTGGATTAAGCCCCCGCCGTGCTAATACTATGTGTCATGAGAGGGCCGTTTGCCTTCACCTTCCTAATCACAAAACTCTAATAATCTATGGTGATAAACATGGCACCAAATCCTCGTCCTATCTCGTGCATCAAGGCACAAAAGTGCCTGCACCATAAGAACTACGTTTTCCTCGCTCATGTTGTGGACAAGACCAAGGAAGATGTAAGCATGCAAGGTATTCCAGTAGCATACGAATTTCCAAAAGTATTTTCCCAAAGAACTTCCGGGAATGCCCCAAGAGACAGGTCGAATTTCGAGTCGACCTCATACCGGGAACCACATCAATTGCCAATTCACCCTATAGGTTGACTCCTGCCAAAATTCAGAAGTTATCCAGTCAATTAAGAAAAATTTTGAGCAAAGGATCCATCGGACCAAGCTTTTCACCTTGGGAAGCTCCCGTCTTGATTCATCAAGATGACGGATCCTTCAGATTGTGCATCGATTCATGGGAATTGAATAAACTCACTATCAAAAAAATGATACCCACTCCCTCGGATTAACGACCTATTTGACCAGCTCCAAGGAGCTAGTTACTTATCTAAAATAGATCTAAGAACCGGTAATCATCAACTTCGAGTCCGAGAAGAGGACATTCCAAAAATTGCTTTCCGAACTCGTCGCGACCGTTTCAAATTCGTTGTGATACCCTTCGGTCTAACGAATGCTACCACAGTATTCATGGACCCTACGAACCAAGTTTTCTCAACCACTCCTAGTCATCCTTTTCATTATTTTCATCGATAGCATACTCATCTACTCACGAAGCAAGAACAAAACACTGTAAACATCTACGACCAGCCTTGAAAGCATCAAAGTCGGAGAATATTGCGAAGAAAACACTACGTGGATGGATAAAACTCTTGGAGTTGAAAGACGAAGCTTATAGGTATGCGAGTTGAATTGGGCGTTATCTGGGTGATCGTCGATAGGTTAACCCAATCTGCCCATTTCCTGTTAATACAGAAATCAAACAAGACGGAAAGATTAACATGGACCTATATCAAGGAGATCGTGAGACTCCATGAAATATCGATATCTACTATCTTGGATCGAGATAACGAGATTACTTCAAGACTTTGACAGTCACTTCAGAAGGCTATGGGAAAATAGCTAAATATGAGCGTTGCTTACCACCCTCAAACCAATAGTCAAAGCGAACGGACCATTCAACCACTCGAAGTCATGCTCCAAGCCTGGGTGTCTGAATCCAGCAAGCCATGGGATACCCGGTTGCCCTTGATTGAATTCTCATGCAATAACAGGTATCACACGAGCATCAAGGATTCTCTTTTCGAGGCTCTTTATGGTCGTAAGTGCAGACCACATGCCAATACTCTCACAAGACCAGAAACCATTCGCGAAACGACGGCGAAGATAATCCAAAAATTAGAACTCAACTTCAAGCATCATGAGATAGATCAAGTAGAAATACCCTCACCTATTCCCTCGTTCATGAACCTACATTCCGAATAAATTTCGGGACGAAATTCCCTCTAATAGGGGGATGATGTCATAATTGGCATTTTGCTCGGAAATTCTATTCCCTTGTAAACATCATCCATTATAAAAGTGTATACTCTAATCTCATTCAAATACATCTCATATGTTCAACTAAGGGTTGGAAACCTTAGAAATCCCGGTTCAATATTATTATGGACTAGGATTCTCTTATTGGGTCTAACGAACCAATAAACTTTCAACTTGGTTATTTTGGCCTAGAATGATACATCTTATTTCTAATGGGCCTTATTCGGCCATAACAACTCCAATTAACCTTAATGGACCACAGGACCCATTCTTTTATACTTTTGGGCCGTGAACTACCTTAAAGGCCCAATGGGCCGAAAATTTTATGAATTGGCCCCAAAATCCTAACTAAAGTTTAATGGGCCCAAACTATTCCATTTCCCCCTTCCTAGCCCAAACTCTCAGCCCAAAATAATAATAATAATAATAATAATAATAATAATAATAATAATAATAATAATAATAATTTTAATAATAATAATAATAATAATAATAATAATAATAATAATAATAATAATAATAAAATAATAAGTAATAGAAAAGATTGTGCATGGGGTTAAATGGTGCCACCTCAAATTTACCTTGTGGTCTTCCATGATAAATACCCTCCATATAATTAACCAATCCCATGTCTCAAGGCAACTAGCTTATCTCTTCTCCCTCTCTTCTTCTACTCTCGGCCAAACCCCTCATTCACCACCATCTTCAATTCCTTTAAACACTCTCAAGAAATATCTCAAACACTCCTCCTACCTCCTCTATATTTTTGGGACTTTGAGTGTGTTTTCAAGAGGTTCTTCTTCAAGATCATCAACTTTGGTAAGTTCTTACTTAGATCTAGGATTTAACTTCTTGATCCCTTCAAAAATCTCCTCTTGCCACCATATTTTGTGGATCATGTTCATTAGAACCATCCAAGTTCAAAAACCTCCTCAAAAGGCTTGCTGAAGTCGAGATCTCTTCATTCCTTCATCAAAATCCAAAATCTTCAAGCAAAGGTGAGTTCATACCCCCCTTGTTTTCTGTTTTTACTTGTTTTTGAGGGGAGAATACAAGTCCTATATGTAGATCTATGTATATATGCATGATTATGTGTGTTTTCTTGAAACATTTGGTGATTATGTGTTAATTACTTCACTAATCTAAAAATATGTTAAGAAACTTGAAGTGTATCACTAGGATCTTCATATGAATCTTGAGAAAAGTATGTTTTATCACATATAATACATGTAAACTTGTAGATCTGGGATTTGTATACGTGATATAGCAAAAATGAGTGTTGTGTTCAAAGATCTATAAACTAAACTCACAAAACAGCCCTTGACAGAAACGTTTTGGTCCAATCTCGGACTGTTTTGAACCTCTTAATGGAAGTATTTTTCAAAACCTTTTTACATGGATAAAGTTCAGATTTATACCTTTAAAATGACTACTCTCACGTTTTCATACGATTTTTCTACAATTTTTGGCGAATTTTACAAAACTGCCTATCAAATTTGAAATAATTTCGGACCAGCCTGTGAAGGTGGACAATTTCACATTTGTTAGAAACCATTAAAACTTATGATAAAAATTGTGAACAAAGTAGACAAAATTTCCAAAATTTCAGAATTTACAGATCCAAATTTTGACTTACGATGATTATTTTATAAATTTTCCAAAAACTAGGTCGGAAACACCCAAAACCAGAAAAATATGTATTTCCACAAAAATCAAGCCAAAAATGATATTTTGACAAAAATGGGTTTAAAATGTTATTGTTACCACAAACTAGTCATCAACACAAGTTTTGAACAAAATGGAGACTAAAGTGTTATTCTTACAAAAATTGGGCCTTAATTCTAAATTTTTGGCTTATTGGGCCAAGAACGTCATTTTTACAAAAGTGGGCTTTTTATATCAACTTTGAAAATAGTCAAGCTAAAATAAACAAAACAATAGTAAACAGGTTAAAAACGATATTCATATCCTTATATGGCCTGGAAATAATATACATGTTTAGTGGGCCTTAGTGTCATTTTACATGTATATTGGGCTCAGGATAGACATTCATATTCCTTTTGAGCCTAGAAATAATAGACACGTATAGTGGGCCTTAGTGGTCCACTTACATGTTTATTGGGCCTAGGAATGAGTTTTATATGTGTTCTTCTTTCTTTTGATATTTTAGTGAATACCTGAACCAAAACCAACGATAAACTAATAAACGGATTAATTTGATCATTTTCTAGGTTATTGGGCCTTAGTGGCCCATTTTTATGTGTGAGAGGTCCTGTATACAATTTATATGTTTATTGGGCCTCATTGACCCATTAACATGTGCGACGGACCTTGGATACTATTTGTGTGCTATTTGGGCCTGTAAATACCTTACATGTGAATTGGGCCTTAGTTGTCCTTTCATATATATATTTCGGGCCCATGTTATATAATCTCATTCCATTTGGGTCTTGAAATGATTTACATCTTTAGCGATGCCTTAGTGGTTCACTTACATGGATCATTGGTCCTGGAATGAGTTTATACCTTTTTTTTCTTCGCGTAAATTCGATTAAGGATCTAGTGAGTTTTTGTCGGTTGGCACCTATTAAGTGTACGATTGTAGCCTGTAGTTATAACCAGAATCTCTTGGAGGTAGAGCGGGGATTTGTGTATAGATCTATACGGGGTTGACACCCCACACCTGAGTTGTTCGCTACAGTTAGACTAACTCAGTTTAGGGTGACGAAAACCTTATAATTAAAGTCAAAACCGGCATCCAACGACGCCAAGACAGGTAAACTTGTCATTATTTAGTATGGTTATGACGGCTCACTTAGAGGAATTAACGTTATGAAGTTTATGGAAGACCATTTTTTTACAGGCAACATCGGGTTGTCTGGGAACATTCTCTTTACATGCTCTTTACATTCTCTCTAGATTTCTCTTTACCATTTTAATAAAATAAACAAAAACATACATGCATTAATACAAGATCTGACACAAACATTCTAAACAATTTGCAGAAAATATCGGATTTTCTGGTGGTTTCAAAGTTATACAAATCATTTTCACAAACATGCTTATGAACTCACCAACATTTTTATGTTAACCGTTTTTCAAAATTACTTGTATTCTCAAGAAACCGTTGAAGCAGGATGAACGAAACAAACTAATGGATATTGTGTTGTATTTTGTTTCATCATACTCTTACTATTTTGGCATGTAATATTCAAATACAATACTCGATGTAAACAATGAATGTTGTTATATTATATGTGTGATGATGATGATGTTATGTTTCAATTATATTCACTGTAATGATATTTCAAGATGAAGTCACGCACAAGCCCCCGGACGTTTCCGCCGTCTGGTTCGGGGGTGTGACAGGAAGCCGTTGAAGCAGGATGAACGAAACAAACTAATGGACACTGTGTTATATTTTGCTTCATCATAATCTTACTATTTTGGTATATAATATTCAAATACAATACTCGATATAAACAATGAATGTTGTCATATTACATGTGTAATGATGATGATGTTATGTTTCATTAATATTCACTGTAATGATATTTCAAGATGAAGTCACGTACAAGCCCCCTGACATTTCTGCCGTCTGGTTCGGGGGTGTGACAGATTTGTATCAGAGCATTGTTTATAGTGAACTAGCATATCTAATCATGCAGGATATGCAACTATAAATACAATGGGACTAAACAACTTTGAACATAATAATTAAAATACATACCTTTGTGTGCATTTTAGATTAATAACACAACAAGAATAGTAAAAGTAATTGGAGGATTTGAACATCGCTATTAAACTCGGGCAGTTATGTAGTCGTATTTGGGGTGAATGTAGCCTAATCAACTACATTCATTCAAAATACGACCAACATGTGTGCGGGAGTAATTGTGATGGACAATGAATCAAAAACTTACCATTTAATTATCCAAAGAGCTTATAGATCCGAACCTAAACAAAATTAAATTACTATAGGAGTAATATGTATGCTATTTATTTCTAGTATTTATACCCCTTCGTGCGATACGCTATAGACGAGTATCATTAGCCAAGAAACCCTATCTCCCTAGTCAGGGAATAGCAGGCTGGCTCGACTCGGAGGAAGAACCAGAGGAGGAACACAAAGTAGAACTTGCAGATGGACCCGCCGATTCAATAGTGGACCTAGAAGAGGAAGTGCCCAAGGGAAATGATGATGATGACTCGCATGCTGAATCCGATGTCATCAATCCTCCCTGTAATGCCAGAGTACCGACTTATCATATGGGCCCCGGTGACCCCATGCCCCAATGGGCACACGATATTTGGAGATGGAGTCACCAGCAGGGGATACGACCACATTACGGTAGGAACTGAGGTCTCTTCTATCTTAGTCATAGAGGACCAGCTGACCGGGCCCACCCAGTCATGGTCCGACGCACCTGGGGTATTGATAACCAAGCTCAAGACACCCTAAATCGAACAAAACAAATGCAGTTTGCTATTGAGAGTGATGAGAGACAAACACAGGAAGTGAACGGAGACTCCCGAGCGAGACAGTTAGTTTGGGAGGTACGACTACGAGATACTGAGCAACAAGTAGCTCGCCTCGGAGGTGCATCCACTTCATCAGCACCACCACCACACACTTTCCACCACAATTAGGATCAGCCTTTTCTTTTTCCCCCTACTATCTGATATGACTCTCTTTCGTGTACTAATGAAATGATTATGTGCTATCATTATTTCATGTTATTGCATAAATTCAATTATATGCACAACCGAACCCTCGAAACCGCTAGATACCTAAGGATCTCAGAACCAAAACAACCTATATACTCTAAGGATAGACGTAACGATCGTACAAAATCTGTGATTACCTACTACCGTAAATACATCATAAGGATGTAGATGGAAACAATCAGAATCATACGACGAGACGCGAAATTTATAAAGTACAACCAGGAATGACGATCACTACTTACGATCTGGCTTATCAACATACAACAGGAAAATGTCACCCCGCAGGAATAAAAAACGCACCATCAAGACACCGCTCCTGCAGATGGACTCTACTACATTCCAAGCTGCTGTAACAACGGCAGTAACCGCTGCTATGGCACAAATAAATGCAAACAACACCAATGGAGGCGGAAAAAGCCTTGACAACTCCAACCGAAGGAACGAGCATGGAAACCAACAAGTGACAACTTGTCAAGGCAAACTAAACCCCAAGCTTAAGAGCAGGAAGCAAAATCCTGGAAGTAAGAGAAAGGGACAGCGAACTCAATGGTTCTTAACGAAGCAACATGTTGTTGCTATTCATGCAACCATGACCCCTATTACACCAACATCAGCGAGACCATATGCTGGAAGCCTTCCAAAATGAAACCAGTGCAATTTCCATCATGAGGGAGCCTGCCGAGAGATGCATTGCAAGAAATGCAACCGAAAGAATCACACCACCAAATATTGTAGAACTTATCCATGCCAGAATCGCCAGCCAAATGAAAACAACAACAATCGCAACAACCTTAAAAACAACACCAATGATGAGACCAGTCACACCTGTTATGGGTGTGGAGGAACCGGTCACTTCAGGCGCAATTTCCCCAAGGTCAACAATCAAGGAGCGGAAGGGTCATAAATGGTCCTGACCTTGGGTCAAGGCGAAGCAGACCAAGACCCGACAGTTGTTACCGGTATGTTCCCACTTAACAACTCTTTCCCTTACCTCTTATTCAATAGTGAAGTTGAGCGAAGCTTCGATAGTAACATATTCAAACACTTACTAAAACAACAACGCCAGAGGCTAAACTAAGCCTTAACGGTGGAGATTACAAATGGGAAAACCGAATCAACCAAAGATATTTATGTAGGGTATACCTTAACACTAAACAACCATTCATTTCAAATAAAATTTAATGCATGTAAATATTAGGAGTTTTGATGTGATAACTGATGGGTTTTGAGCATTCTAACACTTCCTAAGTGTACATGCAACCCTAATAACCTTGAATCTATGTTTTCACTATATACATGCAAATTTCTTTTTCAAGGTTATTTCCTAACTAGCATGGCATGGGGATTACATAAACATAAAAACTAGTAGAAATACATACCTTGTTGTTGCTTGGATTCCTTCAAGACTTTGTAAGCCTAGCACCCCAAATGTTGTGCTTCAAATGCTTCACACAACACCACAAAACTTGGAATAACTTGAGAGAATACTTCTAGCACTTAAAATCGGTTATGCCCTCTCTAGTAACACTAGGTCATGATTTTGCTAGCCAAAGGGTTCCTTTTATAGTGGTGTCACAATTAGGGTTTCATTATAAAGACCCATAATTGTCATGACTCTTCATTTCTCATGACCCATGGGTTTGTAACTCCCATGGACTATCCATGGAGCTCTAAATGGTTATATCCATAACCCATAAACCATGGATCATTATGTTGGGTGTTGAGCATTCTAACACTCCTAAGTGTACATGCAACCCTAAATACCTTGGATCTATGTTTTCTCTATTATACATGCAAATAAGAACTTCCAAGGTATTATCCTAATCTAGCATACAAAAACAATGAATGTAACAAGATAGAATACATACCTCTTGATGTATAAAGTCTTCATGAAGCTTGAGTGCCTAGTGCCCCAAGTGTGACACCTCAAATGGAATCACAATCATCAAAACACTTAGAATAGCTTGAGAGAATTCTACACTTCATGAAATCGGCTAGCCCTCTCTAGAATAATACTAGTGACCGATTTTGCCAAGAATAATATCTTTATATAGTGTTACAATTAGGGTAAACTCTTAATTGTCATGGCTTTCCATTTCCTTGGATCCATGGGTTCAAATACACCATGCAGCATCCATGAACCATCCTATGGGTTTTAGCCCAACTTGATTATCCATGGAGCATTAGCCCACTATACAAGTATGGATGATTTACACAATCAACCCATATATTTAATTAGTCTTCTTTTGATCACTTAATTAATCCTAGATTAATTCTTGATCAATACTAATTAAATAATCTTATTATTCTTATTATTAATATACTAGAACTTATAATATATTAATAACCATAAGTGTCTTATTTCTCTCATTATAGTCTATCCAAGTGCATGATGGTATGCAACCCAAATGGACCATGCCGGGTCGGGTCAAATCTTACCAATTATAGTTATGGACTTAGACATTAATCCAACAGTCTCCCACTTGGATAAGTCTAAAACTATTATTGCGTATGACTTCAGGAACCAACTGGCAATCGTAGCTCTCAAAAGCTTCTGTCGAACTCTGACCTTGTAGATGAACTCTGACCTTTGTCAGTGACTTGTCCATTAGATAAGGGATCATATATTCCTCCATTCTAGATATCATATGGACTGAGACATGGATTATAATCATTCTCTCTGTCCATTTGCTGTTTCCCGATTTCCGATTTACGACGACTGACTAATTGAACAAATCAAATCAGTCCTGGCCCGGCCGAGCACTTTTATTTGTCATCATCAAATCATCGAGGGGCCCACAGATATCGCTTTTATCCCGAAGGTAAAAGGAACGGATAAACTTCGACTCATATGGCTTGGTCTACTACTTGTTGAATCATACACAAAGGCACGTTTTATAGCACCGAGTTACCAAATGCGTTTTCGTGCTATCAATGTACTATCCACTCATAGTAACAACTCATATCTCTAGGTTTGAAGAATATAAGATATTATCGTCTCATGATCACTCGTGATAAAATCCATGAAGTGATTCCAATGAGCGCGGGTTGAATCCAATACTCAGAACTTATGAGCACTCATGAGTGTTGTAGCCCTTTGTCCAACACCTTAGACCTCTACAAGCCAACTCATGACAATCTTAATTCATATCTACTTCCAACATATGACCGACTGTGGATGGTTTGAATAACTTAGTCATTCCGGAAGAATAACCCAGTTTATTCGGGAAGTCAAAACATGCAAAATGAAACACAATAATAATTGAATCCAATATGGTATCAAAACCTATCACCATATAATTACACATTATTCATTGTATACTGTTTCAGCTATCAACTTTATTCTTGAATTTAAAACAATAGTTGTCCCATGCTCCAAGCATGTACACTATGTTTTCTAAACACTAGTCATGCCACACACCAAGTATGCATACTATGTTTGTCTATGATCTTTACTTTGTGAACTAGATCAATTGAACATAACTTCAATGATTCTCTTTTCACACTCCCAAATCCTTACTGCAAATGCAAGAATTTCAAATTCATGCCATTTACTGAAATCTGTTAGATTCTAAACTTATATGCATTGATCCTCTTGTAATGATTATGTACAAAGTCATAAAGACTTGACAACAACCATTACAGAGTATTCCAAAGGAGATCAGCTCCTTGGAAACATCCTTCTTGCATTAAGTTTCCTAATCTTAAACAGATTGAAAATTCTAACTTTGAAACATTTCCAGATTCCATTTTGACTATCACTTCTGAACAAGAGTTGCCTCCTTACAGATTATGTCAATATGGTCCTTCCAGAATTATCACTATACTTCCAACTGTCCTTGAGCACCCAATCATTGGTAAACCTTAGATTGTCCTCGACAATTGTTTAATTCTTTTAGTCATATCCAGTTCTAAACCTTTTCCCTTCTTAATGCCCCAGGCATTTGGAAAATTTTAGAACGGATGATTATAGCACATGTAATCGATCCTATATCCGAAGCATATGGGACACGATTCATGATGTCTCACATAAAGACTAAACCAGTCTTTTGCTATAACATTTCCATTTCAATTTGCCAGGTTCTCATAATTCAGATTATGAAAAGGGATGCCGTAATCATAACCAAATTTTAGAACGCAAATAATGGACCCATATATAGAATTTCCTTATGTTGAGCCATTCCAACAGGAAATTCATATATATATATCCTTGACTAAATGATTAAAACCTCACGATCTAAGCTTATAGATTTGAGATGAAGTATAATTTCCTCTCTCTTAATTATAGCAAAACAACTTTTCCCAATTGAAACCTTTTGTTTTCTATAATTAACATTGCTAATCTTGCAATACTTATCATAATTATCATGCTCCCACTAACATGATGATTATTAGCATAACACTTATGCTCCCACTAGCTCTGACATGTATTCAGAAATCAGCTGACTTTCTTCCGAAGTTCAGATTTCGGATACTAGATTGTTTTGATAAGACTTTATCAAAAACATACACCTTCCCTTAGATAGCACACTTGTGTGTCTAAACAATTATGAAGAGGTATGCCGTAATTATAATGGTTAGACCTTTTTGCCACTTCTCACAAGTCCATATTAGTGTGCCGGTTAACCACACGCGCTCCACTAACGACTTTGAGAATGCAAATATCACAATTGCTATCTAGATAAAATCTACTTAGTGAAAGTGTTTCCTCACCATCATTTTCATGAATCGGAGAGAAACTTTATGACACTTAGATTTAATGGTGTATGAGTTCCTACCCATATGAATTTGTCAAAACCATAATCATAAGACAAAGATAATGACAAATCCAAAACCATATGGATTGAACGTTCTCATTCATATGAATTAGTCTTAATTTTCCAAAACTTGAAAGTTCTCATTCATCATGCTATACAACTTGCATGATTCCAAGTTCCGGTCCAATTGAGACTTGGGTGATGAGAATCTTTCCTTACTTGGTAAATTTAGACATTACCACAAATGAAAGAATCAATTTCATACTTCCACTCTTGCTATTAATGGAATCATATAAGCAACAATTTTTCCTCAAATGCCATTGTAAGGATATTTTAAAATAAATAAAATCAAAAATTTTCTTTTATTTTAAAACTTTGCGGAAAAACTTATCCTTACAATCCAAATGAAAACTTGTTGTTATCTATTCCTAAGCAATATCTCATAACTCCTAAGAAGTAGCTCAAGAATCCGATCTTCAAACTACGCGATAGAAATCCATCTACGCGATCAGATTCAGCATATTCTTTCTTTAAGTTTCTTCACTTTTCTTTGATTCTTAAAATATCACCATGTGACCCAGTCATATCATGTATCAAGAATCTCAGAATAGAAACTTAGCAGAGTTAGATAGTGGACTTTACCTGAAGTAGAGTCAAACTTATTGACTTTAACATCCTTAGGTAAATTTGGCAGCTTCGCAACCAATGCCCCTTTCTTTGGCAATATAAACATATGGACCCTTTGATAAAGGTACACGGGACTATCATGGACTTAGCTTTTCTCTTTACCATTTGGTCAACCGAGTTGACTATGGCCGATCCCTTTCCGTTGGGAAGAGAATGCTTTCCGGGATTTCCTGTGTCACTATTGTCAATGTCCATCAAGTTTTAAGGAAGTTGATCTTAACAAATAGATAAGATCATTAAGGGTCCTGTCATAGTCTGTTTCATAGGTGTCCCAAAGGAACTCACTATGTGACTTAGAAAGTGATTGAACCACCAACTTTCTCAAGACTTTGACACCCAACTCTCCCGACTTGTCAATATGTGACTACATCTCCAAGATGTGACCACACCTAGACCTTGCCTTGCCAATAGGGCTTGAGTGACCTTAAACTTTTCCAAGAACGTGTGGGTTAGGGAGAATAATTGGAGGAGGAGAAAGAAGTATGATATCCATGGGACATCATCCTCATTAGGAAACCTTGTTTCAAGAGATTTGGGAAGATCATAGGTGTCTATTACAGACATCTTTTGGGAGATATTCAAGATAGTTGATTTAAAGTCCTTAATATGACACCCAATATGAAATATTAAGGCTAGGACCCAACAAACTATTTTATAACTTAGAAGAGGTATGCCGTAATCCAAGCTATAAAATATTTGAAGGTAGGTGAATGACGATTCACCAATTTCCACCAAGATAAACGAAATGTATTATTAGGTTTTAATTGGTTTTGAAACTCCTAGATCTTTGAGATTCATTGAACTTTTCAAAGGCATGTTTCAATCTCGAGTGTGCCCTTCAGGTTTTGTGACTGGGATGCCGAGGATCACAAAACAAGGTGTGAAGTAACCATGCAAATCACTTGGTACCCTTAATAAATTACCCCTCAATCGATGTGCCGGTTAACCACGCACGCTCCATCGATACTATGATAAATATTAAGTCACCCTTTACCTACCTTGTTAAGTCCAAGTTAGTGTGCCGGTTAACCACACACGCTCCACTAACGACTTAGACAAAGTGTAAAGTGTAATTTCATGGGTTAGCACCTTATTCACATTTTTCCTAAGTAACTAAGATTGGGTATTATTAAGAGTTTAGTTACTTAGTATTATCATTAATACTTTTAATGAAGGGAGAATTCTAGTCCTGTCAAACCCGTTCGGCTAACGACCCTCCACCAGTCAAGCAAGCGGTGGGTGAGAGTGGACACCCATTAAGTTGCCATTTTATAGGCAACAACCTTATACCCACCTTATAGACCGGCTTCGTGAATGAGGCGTACTAGCGGTAAGACTGACTTTACTCTTATACATATATATATATTATTAACTTATAATATTATAAAGTATAAGGGTTGAATTTTAACTTTTAAAATTCTAAGGGCTAACTTGGAATTAAAGTATTCATAAGTGAAAACTTTACAAATTCCAAAACTTGAAGGCAAGTTTTGAAACTATTCAAAACTAATTAATTCCATAACTTATGTGTTTAAAGTAGTTTTAATCCAAAAACTCTTCAAGTTCCATAACTTGAGGACAAGTTATGGAAGACTTTAAACTAATAAAAGAACTAACTTTTTCTTTATTTTATAACTTATGGATTTAATTATGGTTACATATTTTCCTTTAATGAAGTGACTCTTGAACTTCCATAACTTGAGGACAAGTTATGGAGTCATAAAAATTATTCAATGACACAAGACTCTTCATTTTGTAACCATTGCCAACTCTTATGAATTTTATGAGTCTTTAATGTGACTCTTCATGTAACTTGAGGACAAGTTACACAAACACATTTTATACTCAACTCTTAGATTAAAATGGATTGAAAACAACTATTTCACTCAACATTTCTATTAATCTAAGCAACTCATAAGAACAAGATAATTCAAATCAAACTTTTTCATGTAATTAGTCTAAACCTTAAACTAATACAAAACATGAATCTATTGACAATTATCTTTGAAAATGGATTAGCATGAACATTACCACATCAAAAACAAGTTTATAAGTTCAAAAACAACTTAGGGTAATGTTCCTAGTCCATTTCTAGCCAAAAACGTCGAATATATGCTGTCTGGGGCTCCTACTCGGCGAGTGCATGAACCTACTCGGCGAGTAGGATGGTTTTACTCATGGACTCGGCGAGTTCATCAGTGGACTCGGTGAGTCCAGTGCCCAGAAAGCCAGAAAATCGAGTTTTTCAGCATTTTTCAGCAATTTGCATCAAGTATAAGAGAAAGCAAGCCTAGGCTCTGATACCACTGTTGGGTTTTGAGCATTCTAACACTCCTAAGTGTACATGCAACCCTAAATACCTTGGATCTAAGTTTTCTCCATTATACATGCAAATAAGAACTTCCAAGGTATTATCCTAATCTAGCATACAAAAACAATGAATGTAACAAGATAGAATACATACCTCTTGATGTAGAAAGTCTTCATGAAGCTTGAGTGCCTAGTGCCCCAAGTGTGACACCTCAAATGGAATCACAATCATCAAAACACTTAGAATAGCTTGAGAGAATTCTACACTTCATGAAATCGGCTAGCCCTCTCTAGAATAATACTAGTGACCGATTTTGCCAAGAATAATATCTTTATATAGTGTTACAATTAGGGTAAACTCTTAATTGTCATCGCTTTCCATTTCCTTGGATCCATGGGTTCAAATACACCATGGAGCATCCATGAACCATCCTATGGGTTTTAGCCCAACTTGATTATCCATGGAGCATTAGCCCACTATACAAGTATGGATGATTTACACAATCAACCCATATATTTAATTAGTCTTCTTTTGATCACTTAATTAATCCTAGATTAATTCTTGATCAATACTAATTAAATAATCTTATTATTCTTATTATTAATATACTAGAACTTATAATATATTAATAACCATAAGTGTCTTATTTCTCTCATTATAGTCTATCCAAGTGCATGATGGTATGCAACCCAAATGGACCATGCCGGGTCGGGTCAAATCTTACCAATTATAGTTATGGACTTAGACATTAATCCAACACATTAATCCACCATAAAAGAATTGATGATTGTCATAATCAACCCTTATATATTTAATTAGTCTCACTTTGATCACCAAATTAATAGTAGATTAATACTTGATCAATACTAATTAAATAATACTATTATTAATATATTAGAACTTATAATATATTAATAATCATAAGTGCCATATTCTCTCATTTAGTCTATCCAAGTATTGCAATGCCATGCAACCCAAATGGACCATGTCGGGTCGGGTCAAGTACATACCAAATAAAGTTATGGACTTAGACACTATATCCAACAGTCTCCCACTTGGATAAGTCTAATTACTATATTTGCAAATATGACTTTAAAATCCGACTAGCAATCGTAGCTCTTTCAAAGTCTCTCGGAACTGAGATGATAACGATACGCCATTTAAGATAAGTGATCATATAATCCTCTGCTCTCATGATATCAGCCGGACAAACACATGGAACATGGTCTTACTTATTGTCCAGCATTTGTTTCTCGATCTCCGATTTGTTTCGACATAGAACTAAATTGAACACATCAATTAGGTTCTGACCGGGTCCGGTACATAGGTCAAAACCAAATCATCGAGGGGCCCAGATATCGCTTCTATTTCTAGAAGGAACAGATAAACTTCGACTGATATGCTTGTACTAACTACTTGTTGAATTATTCACAAAGGCATGTTTTATAACATCGAGTTACCAATGCGTTTTCGTACAATCAATGAATAACCAACTCATAGTCAACAACTCATATCTCTAGGTTTGAAGATTTATATGATATTACCGTCTTACTATCACTCGAGATAAATTCCATGAAGTGATGCAAGTGAGCGTGGGTTGAATCCAATACTCAGCCCTTATGAGTACTCATGAATGTTGTAGCAACCATTGCATTGTCTAAAGCACTTTAGACAAATCATACAAGCCAGATTCATGACAGTCTTGAATCAATACTTACTTCCAAAGTTTGACCGACTGTGGATGGTTTGAATAATATGATATATACCATAACATAATCCTATATGGCCCCAACACTTGGGTGTAAATAAAACAACTTTTATCTAAGCACCATATGGATTACTCATTATTTATGTTTCGATTTATCAACTTAATACTTGAATTAATACAATAGTCATGCCATGCTCCAAGCATGCACACTATGTTTTTCCAAACAACATTTATGTCATACTCCAAGTATGCATACTATGTTTACATGTGGTCCTCTCTTTGTGAAATAGATCAATTGACAATATTCCAATGATTCTCATTTCACAATTCCAATCCTTGTTGTAAACGCAAGAATACCAAACTTTTGTCATTTACTGTAATCTGTTAGATTCTAAACTTATATGCAATGATCCCCTTGTAATGACTATGCACAGAAGTCACAAAGACTTGGTAACAAACATTACAAAGTATTCCAATGGAAAACAATTCAATGGAAATGAAGTCTCAAATTCAAAGTACATTCCTTTGAACATCCTTCTTAGCATTAAGTTCTTTAACTTACAAAGATTCAAAGAATAACTTCCACCTATGGAGACAACTCCATACTACCATTTTGACCATCACTTCTGAACAAGAGTTGCCTCTTTTCAAAATATATCAATATGTTCCTTACTCTATACTTCTAATTGTCCATGAGCAACCAATCATTGGTAAACCTCAGATTGTCCTCGACAATTTTGCTTAATCATTTTAGTCATTTCCAGTTCTAATCCCTTTTCCCTTCTTAATGCCCTAAGCATTAGGAAAATTTAGAATGGATGAATATTATAGTACATGAAATCGATCCTATATCCGAAGCATATGTGACACGATTCATGCTATAAAAATTTTTATTTTCCATGTTCTCACAATTCGAACTATGAAGAGGTATGCCGTAATCATAATCGAATTTTGAGAACGCAACATATATAGAAATTCCTTATGTTGAACAATTCCAACATAACATTCATATATATCCTTGACTAAAGTTGATAAAACTCAATCTAAGCTGGTAGAATTGGAATGAAGTATAAAATCCTCTCCCTTAATTATAGAAAACAACTTTTCAAAGCAAATTGAAACTTCTGTTTTCTATAATTAACATTGCTAACTAGCAATACTTAACATAATCATCATGCTCCCACTAGCATAATGATTACCAGCATAATATTTTATGCTCCCACTAGCTTTGACATGTACTCAGAAATCAACTGGACTTTTAGAAATCAATACTTTATTGACTTTCTTACCAAAGTTCATATTTCTGATACTAGATTGCTTTGATAAGACTTTATAAAAAAACATACACCTTTCCTTAGATAGCTCACATGTTTGTCTAGACCTTTTGCAATTCTCACTATTTAGTGTGCCGGTTAACCACACACGCTCCACTAACTATATGAGGATGTAAATATCACAACCGCTATCTACTTAAAATCTTCTTAGTGAAAGAGTTTCCTCACCATCATTTTCATGAATCGAAGAGAAACCTTATGACACTTAGATTTTATAGTGTATTTGTTCTTTTCCATGTGAATTTTGTCAAAACCATAATCACAAGACTAGGTTAGTGACACTTCCAAATTCATATGGACTGAACTTGTGCAATCTTAATTTCTTGCCACCCGGCAGCACAAGGGCCTACCATTGCTTCCAGGTTGTTATGAAAACAGTCGAGAACTCTCAGAACTCCAATGCAAGGCCAACCTTAACTCAGATGAGCACATAATATGTCAACACGATAGGTTACAAACCTCAAGTCGTGGGCTAGTGATTAACAAATCACTTGATTAGTTCTTGAGCCTATCTTAAGATCTTTTAAGACTCCCACTGACCTCTTGACATATATGATTCTCTTTGTCAAGAACCATTCTTTGAAAAAACAAATATTCAATAGTTAGTGCAGATTCTTATAAAGTTAAACACTTCTCACTATTGGTCTTAGCTGGTCTTTGTTTTATCCAAAACATCACAACTTACCAATCTCAAATGTACAAGAATAGGAAACATCTTACTCTACATTTGACAAGTGTTATGAACTTTCTAAAGACTATGTCACTCAAGTTACAATCTTGGAGTATAACTCCACGATTTGTTTTTGGCACGAAGTATGAATTATCTTTTAATTTAACCATTTCAACAATTCACGATTCCTCTCCTCAGGCAACAAACACACTAAGGTGCCCTTAGAGGATCAATTGTGATATGGTTCCATAATCATTAAGATAATCATAAAACAAAGTACACAAGTACTCTCCCATCTCTTCAGATTGGAGAAACTTTTATCTGTCTGCCTTATTTGATTCTTTTTATTCATTCTGCCATACATTGAAACTTTTCCAATGTTTTAGAATTACACTTAAACTCATAAGCATAACCATATTTACTAAACCTTAGTAAATCATAATGAATAATCTTATCAACCTTTATGGTGGACCTGATCAGCACACAACCAAGTGTACCCAATCTTTTCGTCCTTCACTTGACTCACATGCGAATGTGAACAAGGAATTAGTCTTAATTTACCAAAGATGAAAATTCTCATTCATCACACAATACAAGTTGCATGATTCCAAATTTCTATCCAACTGAAACTTGGGTGATGAGAATCTTTGCTTATTTGGTAAATTATGACACTACCACTAATGAAAGAATCAAATCCATTTACCCATATTGCTTATCAATGGAAACATATAAGCAACAACCTTTTTCACAAAAGCCATTGTAAGGATACTTAAAATAAATAAAATCAAAACCATTTTTCTTTTATTTTAAAACTTTGCGGAAAACTTATCCTTACAATCCATATGGAAAACTTGTTGTTATCTATTCCTAAGCAATATATCTCAACTCTTAAATAACAACTCAAAATTCTGATCACCGAACCATGTGATCGAAATCCATCTTCACGATCAGAATCAACATATACTTCCTTTAAGTTTCTTCACTCTTCTTTGATTCTTAAAACATCAATATGTGACCCAGTCACCTCATGCAATAAGAATCTTAGAATAGAAACTTAATAGAGTTAGATAATGGACTTTACCCAAAGCAGAGTCAAACATTTGACTTTAATATCCTTATGGACTTTTAGGTAAATTTTGGCAGCTTCACAACCAATGCCCTTCCTTTGGCAACAGAAACATATGGACTCTTTGGAAACGGTACACGGGACTATCACAGACTTAGCCTTTCTCTTTACCATTTTGTCAACCGAGTTGACTATGGCCAATCCCTTTCAATTGGGAAGAGAAAGTATTTCTGGACTTCCGATGTCATCACTGTCAATGTCCATGGAAGTTTGGGAAGTTGATCTTCCAATCTAATTTGCTTTACCAATGCTCCAAATCATTTCTGATTCAACATCATCAAGCAAATAGATAAGATCATTTAAGGCTCACGTCGTAATCTGTCATTAGGGAGTGACCATGTCAACAGCCAGCTACCTTGAGACTTCGACACCCGACTCTCCCGGCTTGTCAATATGTGGCTTAATCTCCAAGACCTAAGCACATATAGACTTTGTTTGCCAATAGGGATTGAGTGACTTAGAACTTATTAGGTCTTGAAACTTGTGGGACAGAGAGATTTATTGGAGGAGGTGAAGGAAGTGAAGTATGATTTTCAGTCCCACTAATGCACAACAAAGGGATTGATCTTTCACCTTGATTGCCATTCGGGATATCATCTTCATTAGGAAGCTTCTTCCTAAAGATTTGGGAAGACCATAGCTGTCTAAACTAGACATCTATAATGGGAGAAATTCAAGTTAGTTGATTTAAAGTCCTTAATATAATACCCAATATGAAATATTAAGGCTAGGACCCAATAACCTATTTATAACTGGAAGAGGGATGCCGTAATCCAAATTATAAAATAGTTAAAGGTAGGTAAATGACGATTTACCAATTTCCACCATAAGAACGAAATATTTTATTATTAGGTTTTATTGGTTTTGAAACTCCTAGATCTTTTGAGATACATTGAACTTTTCAATGGCATGTTTGAATCTCGATTGTGCCCTCTCAAGTTTGTGACTGGATGTCGAGGATCACAAACAAGGTGTGAATAACCATACAAATTGACTTGGTACCCTCAACAATATTACCTTATCGATGTGCCGGTTAACCACGCACGCTCCACCGATCTATAATAAAGTCAAGTTACCTTTTGCTACTCTTACTAGTCCATGTTAGTGTGCCGGTTAACCACACATGCTCCACTAACGACTTGGTAAGGTACAAAGTGTAATTTTATGGGCTAGCACCAATTTCACATTTTCCTAAAGTAACTTAGATTGGGAATTTATAATGTATAGTTACTTTATAATTCATTATACTTTTAACGAGTATTTAAAGTCATATCCTACCCGTTCGGCTAACGACCCTCCACCGATCAAGGAAGCGGTGGGTGAGAGTGGACACCCATTAAGTCACCATTTTATAGGCAACAACCTGATACCCCCCTTATAGACCGGCTTCGTGAATGAGGCCTACTAACGGTAAGAACGACATATTCTTATACATATCTATATAATAAAATTATAATAATAGTATAAGTGTTGATTTTTAAACTTTTTAAAAATCTAAGGTTTAATTTGGAATTAAAGTATTAGAGTGTAAGACTTTTCAAATTCCAAAACTTGAGGGCAAGAATTGAAACTATTCCAAGTCTCTTCAATTTGTAACTTATGAGTTTTAATGGTTCATAAAAACTCTTCATTTTATGAAACCTCTTTAGTTCTTTAATCACAATTAAAAGAAGTGACTTTTCGTTATCCATAACTTGAGGAAAAGTTATGGACACCATCAATACAATTAAGATCAAGAATTAAACACACATGGTGGTTACACATAATTCCTATGATCTTCTAAAAACTCATAAGAACACAAATTCATGTCAAGCAATTTCAAGAATCATATTAACATATATAATACTTTGAAATTGTTAAAAGTCATGTAAAATGGATTAACATAATCATTATAATTTTGAAAAACAGATTTTACAAGTCCAAAACAGATTGGGATAATGATTCTAATCCATTTCCAGCAACAAAAACTCGAAAAATCTGCCCAGCTCGATCCTACTCGGCGAGTGTATTATCCTACTCGGCGAGTGTATTATCCTACTCGGCGAGTAGGATGAATTTGTTCATGGACTCGGTGAGTCCTCCCCATGGACTCAGCGAGTACAGTCGTCAGAATGCAGAATTTTCGATTTTCAAGCAGTTTTGCATCAAGTATACAGAAAACAATCCTAGGCTCTGATACCACTGATGGGTTTTGAGCATTCTAACACTTCCTAAGTGTACATGCAACCCTAATAACCTTGAATCTATGTTTTCACTATATACATGCAAATTTCTTTTTCAAGGTTATTTCCTAACTAGCATGGCATGGGGATTACATAAACATAAAAACTAGTAGAAATACATACCTTGTTGTTGCTTGGATTCCTTCAAGACTTTGTAAGCCTAGCACCCCAAATGTTGTGCCTCAAATGCTTCACACAACACCACAAAACTTGGAATAACTTGAGAGAATACTTCTACCACTCAAAATCGGTTATGCCCTCTCTAGTAACACTAGGTCATGACTTTGCTAGCCTAAGGGTTCCTTTTATAGTGGTGTCACAGTTAGGGTTTCATTAAGAAGACCCATAATTTTCATGACTCTTCATTTCTCATGACCCATGGGTTTGTAACTCCCATGTACTATCCATGGAGCTCTAAATGGTTATATCCATAACCCATAAACCATGGATCATTAATCCACCATAAAAGAATTGATGATTGTCATAATCAACCCTTATATATTTAATTAGTCTCACTTTGATCACCAAATTAATACTAGATTAGTACTTGATCAATACTAATTAAATAATACTATTATTAATATATTAGAACTTATAATATATTAATAATCATAAGTGCAATATTCTCTCATTTAGTCTATCCAAGTATTGCAATGCCATGCAACCCAAATGGACCATGTCGTGTCGAGTCAAGTACATACCAAATAAAGTTATGGACTTAGACACTATATCCAACAATAACCGGCATGGATGGGATAACCCCCACCATACTGATACTATGTGTCACGAGAAGGCCGTTTGCCTTCACCTTCCCAATCACGAAACTTTAATAATTCATGGTGATAAACCTGGCGCCAATCCTCTTCCTATCTCGTGCATCAAGGCACAAAAGTGCCTGCACCAGAAGAACTACGTTTTCCTCGCTCATGTTGTGGACAAGACCAAGGAAGAAGTAAGCATACAAGGTGTTCCAATAGCATGTGATTATCCGGATGTATTTCCCGAAGAAGTTTCAGGAATATCCCAGAGAGACAGGTCGAATTTCGGATCGACCTCATACCGGGAACCACATCAATGGCCAATTCATCCTACAGGGTAGCTCTCGCCGAAAATTCACAAGTTATCCAGTCAATTGAGAAGAATTTTTGCGCAAAGGATTCATCGGACCAAGCTTCTCACCCTGGAGAGCTCCGGTCTTGTTCTTCAAGAAGACAGATCCTTCAAAATGTGCATCGATTTTAGGGAATTAAATAATCTCACTATTAAAAACCGATACCCACTTCCTCAGATTGAAGACCTATTTGGCTAGCTCAAAGGAACTAGTTGCTTCTCCAAAATAGATCTAAGATCCGGTTATCACGAGCCTCGAGTCCGAGAAGACGGCATTACAAAAACTGCTTTCCGAACTCGTCGCGACCATTTCAAATTCGTTGTGATACCCTTCGGTCTAATGAATGCCCCCACGCTATTCTTGGACCCTACGAACCGAGTTTTTCCAACCATTCTTAGTCAGCCTTTTCATTATTTTCATCAATAACATACTCGTCTGCTCAAGAAGCAAGAACAAACACTCTCAACACCAACGGCCGACTCTGGAGGCATCGAAGCCGGAGAATATCGCGAAGGAAGCACTGTGTAGGCTGGATAAAACTCTCGCAGTCAAAAAGACGAAGCTTATTTCTACAAGAATTGGATTGTGCACTATATGGGTGATAGTCGATAGGTCAACTTAATCTGCTCATTTCCTACCAATAAAAGAAATGTACAAGATGGAAAGATTAACATGGATCTATATCAAAGAGATCGTGAGACTCCATGGAGTGCCAGTGTCTATAAATCTCGGATCAGGATAGTAGATTTACTTCACAATTTTGACAATCGCTTCGGAAGTCTATAGGAATACAGCTAGTCATGAGCATTGCTTACCACCCTCAAACCAATAGTCAAAGCGAACGGACCATTCAACCACTCGAAGTCATGCTCCAAGCCTGGGTGTTTGAATTTAGCAAGTCATGGGATACCCGATTGCCCTTGATTGAATTCTCACATAATAACAGGTATCGCACGAGCATCAAGGATGCTCTTTTCGAGGCTCTTTATGGTCGAAAATGTAGATCACTCGCCAGTACTCTCACGAGACTGGAAACCATTTGCGAAACAACAGAGAAGATAATCCAAATCAAAGCTCGACTTCAATCATCGCAAGACCGACAGAAGAGCTATTCTAACAAGCGACGTAAGCCATTAGAATGTCAAGTTGGGGATCACGCGTTTTTAAAGGACTCTCCTTGGAAGGTAATGATTCGTTGTGGGAAACAAGGAAAACTGAACCTGTGATATATTGGACCATCCGAGATTCTTGTCGAATTGGTCCAGTGGCTTATAAGCTGCAGCTACCTGTTGAGCTCTGCAATGTACACCCCGTGTTCCACGTCTCAAATTTGAAATAATGCTTATATTATGAAACTCTCGACATACCTCTAGAAGAGAATCGAAATAAACAAGAATCTCCTGTTCGTCGAGGAACCGGTGGAGATAGTGGATAAAGAAGTGAAGCATACGAAGCAGAGCCGCATTCCGATTGTGAAGGTTCGATGGAACACTAAGCATGGACCGGAATTCACATGGGAACGCAAAGATCAGACAAAGCAGAAGTACGCTCACCTATTCTCTCATTCATGAACCTATCTTTTGAAAGAACTTCGGGATGAAATTCCCTCTAACCGGGGGGGGGGGGGGGGATGATGCCACAACTGGCATTTTGCTAGGAAATTCTACTTTCATGCAATCATTCACCTAGTGTAATAATTTGTACTCTAAGTGAATACTATACTCTATTCTCGTTCAAATACATCACATATGTTCAAATAAGGGTTGGAAACCCTAGAAATCCCGACTCAAGTTCATTATGGGCTAGGGTTCTCTTATTGGGTCTAATGGACGTATAAATCTCCAACTTCACCATCTTGGGCCTAGGAACCCTAAATGGACTTTAGTTGGATCCACCTTCATGAAACTTAACATTTAGGGCCATAATGGGCCAAAAATAAATTTGTTTACCTTTAAGGGGCCTATTAGGCCATGACAACTCCAATTAACCCTAATGGACCATTAAACCCATCCATTTATGCCCTTTGGGCCGTGAACACACTTAAGGGCCGAATGGGCCGATATTGGGCTTCATAACTTCGAACCAAGTCAAGAAAGGAGCCCAAAACCATTCTATCATCTTGTCAAGCCCATTCTCGGCCCAACTTATAAAAAAATGCATAAATCTAACTAATTCATACAAAGACACCTCATTATGGACTATTGGATTTCTAGGCACATTACCCACCATGTAACAAGAAATCCCATACTTCCATGCTACCACACTTCTACATAATATCCTTCTTTCCCTCTTCTTCATACTCTCGGCCACCACCACCATCATTTGACTTTCAAAGATCTCTTCCATTTTACTCTCAAACTCAAGGAAATTCACTCACCTTTTCCCTTCAAATTTTCGAGTAATACAAGTGTGAATCAAGAGGATCATTGCAAGTTTTTCTCTAACTTGGTAAGTTATTGTCAAACACAAGTATCTTCTTTCATCTTAACATGAAAACTCCTTCTCACATGGTTTTATTAAATGATCACACCTTAGAAGATTCATAAACTCGAGATCCATAACAAAGGTGTACTAAGACCCAAAAATCTCTTCATTTCTTCATCAAAATCCGAAATCTTCAAACAAGGTGAGTTCATACCCCCTTGTTTTTGGTTTTTACTTGTTTTTGGGGGAGAATACAAGTTGATTTGTGTAGATCTATGTGTATATGCATGACTATGTGTGTTTTCCATGAATTATTTGGTGATTATGTGTTGATTACTTCATTAATCTAAAAATATGTTAAGAACTTGAAGTTTATCACTTGGATCTTCATAAGAACCTTGAGAAAAGTATGTTTTATCACATATATTACATGTAAACTTGTAGATCTGGGAATTATACACTTAAAATAGAAAAAATGAGTGTTGCGCTCAAGGATCTATACCTTATACTCAAAAATCAGCTTTTGACAGGAAAGTTTTAGCCCAATATCGAACTGTTTTGACCCTCTTAATGGAAGTATTTTTCAAAACTGTTTTATATGGATAAAGTTCAGATTTATACCTTTAAAATGACTATGCTCACGTTTTCATACGATTTTTCTATAATTTTTGGTGAATTTTACAAAACTCCCTATCATATTTGAAATAATTTCGGACCAACCTATGAAGGTGAGTAATTTCACACTAGTTTTAGGCCATCAAAAATTATGAGAAAAATTTTGAACAAAGTAGACAAAATTTCCAAACTTCCAGAATTTACGGATCCAAATTTCGACTTACGATGATTTTTCTATAAATTTTACAACAACCAGATCGGAAAAGCTCAAAAACCAGAAAATGTGTATTTTCACAAAAATCAAGCCAATAATGATATTTTTGACAAAAATGGGTTTTAAAATGTTATTTTTACCACAAACTAGTCATCAACACAAGTTTTGAACAAAATGGAGACTAAAGTGTATTTCTTACAATAATTGGGCCTTAATTGTAAATTTTTGGCTTATTGGGCCAAGAACGTCATTTTTACAAAAAATGGGCTTTTATGCTATTTTAGTGAATACGTGAACCAATACCAACGATAACTAACAAACGGATTAATTTGATCATTTTTCAAGGTTATTGGGCCTTAGTGGCCCATTTTTATGTGTGATAGGTCCTGTATACTATTTATATGTTTATTGGGCCTCATTGACCCATTAACATGTGCGACGGACCTTGGATACTATTTGTGTGCTATTTAGGCCTGTAAATACCTTACATGTGAATTGGGCCTTAGTTTTCCTTTCATATATATATTTCGGGCCCATGTTATATAATT
Source organism: Lactuca sativa (assembly GCF_002870075.4). NCBI lineage: Eukaryota > Viridiplantae > Streptophyta > Magnoliopsida > Asterales > Asteraceae > Lactuca > Lactuca sativa. The sequence goes on along the minus strand of NC_056627.2, from coordinate 66,406,239 downwards.
TCATTCCAATTTGGGCCTTTAAATGATTTACATGTTAACGATGCCTTAGTGGTTCACTTACATGGTTCATTGGGCCTGGAATGAGATTATACCTTTCTTCGGGTAAATTTGGTTAAGGATCTAGTGAGTTTTGTCGGTTGCAACCTATTAAGTGTATGATCATAGCCTGTAGTTATAACCAGAGTCTCTTGGAGGGAGAAGGGGTTTGTGTATAGATCTATACGGGGATGACACCCCACACCTAAGATGTTCGCTACAGTTAGCCTAACTCTGTCTAGGGTAAGGAAAACCTTATAATCAAAAATCAAAAATCAATGCCGGCGTCCAACAATGCCAAGACAGACGAAATTGTCATTATTTAGTATGGTTATGACGGCTCACTTAGAGGAATTAACGTTATGAAGTTTACGGAAGACCCTTCTCTTTTCTTTTATATTACTCGGAAACATTCTTATACTGGTACTCAACCTCGGGGGTTGGTATGGCCGCTTTCTCTTTTACAGACAACATCGGGTTGTCTGGGAACATTCTCTTTACATGCTCTTTACATTCTCTCTAGATTTCTCTTTACCATTTTAATAAAATAAACAAAAACATACATGCATTAATACAAGATCTGACACAAACATTCTAAACAGTTTGCAGAAAATATCGGATTTTCTGGTGGTTTCAAAGTTATACAAATCATTTTCACAAACATGCTTATGAACTCACCAACATTTTTATGTTGACCGTTTTTCAAAATAATTTGTATTCTCAGGAAGCCGTTGAAGCAGGATGAACGAAACAAACTAATGGATACTGTGTTATATTTTGCTTCATCATAATCTTACTATTTTGGCATGTAATATTCAAATACAATACTCGAAGTAAACAATGAATGTTGTTATATTACATGTGTGATGATGATAATGTTATGTTTCATTTATATTCACTGTAATGATATTTCGAGATCTATAGTTTATGAGGGAAAAATATGTGATCTAGGTGATATTACACATAACTAGTTACGAAAATCTACCATATAAGGGTTAAAATGAACATGTTACAACATATGACTCATTATTGGGTTATTTTTGTCAAATAAGCAAAAGTTTGGGGAAAGATTGTCATTCACGGTTTTCTTACGGTCTAAAAGAGTCAAAACAGTAAAAATAAATGTTTTTATGGATATCATACTCTTTTAAGGGCAAGAAGTGTAAATTGTAGCTTAATGGGCCAAATTTTGGGCTTTTCGGCCCATTAAGCCAAAACTTTCGAAAATTTCAACTTTCAAGGGAGTGAAATGATAAACTTCTCAAAACAGGGGGTAAAAAGGGTAAACAAACTATTTCAGGGGTTAAAATGATGTATTTTCCAAACAAGGATCAAAAATGTAAACTTTTTGGATTTTGGGCCAAAATTGTAAAAGTTGCAAAAGTTTGGGCTTTAACCGAAAAATACTTTTCTGGAATGGCTGAAACTGCCAAAGAATAAGTTCTAAACTAAAAATATCACTTGAACAAGTTTTTGGGTCAAAAGTGTCAAGAAAATGGTTTAAGGGCTTAAAATGTCTTTTGTTTATATTTAAAGGACTAAACTTGTCAATTTTACTAAAGAAGGGCTGAAAGGGGTTCAAACCAAGATTTTTGAGTCAATTATTTTATTTTTAAGATATTGGAGTTAAAATAAATATACCAAACTACAATTCATGAAAATGGAAAGATGAAAATACGTATAATTCCAAACATCGTTAAAAATAACCGACCGGCCTTGTTCCGGTGCGAAATTAACAATCACCCACTCAAACTTTCCAACAATTAAACTATACCTAAAACAAGTAAACACTCAAATCTTCGGGCTTGAAAGTTCCAATCATGCTTGTTGGGCCTTTGTGACCCATTAACATGATTTTTGGGCCTAAGAGATAATAATAAATGTTATTGGGCTTAGGGATGACAAAAACCTCCGTGGGACCCTGATCCCGTACAGGACTAAATTTTTTAAAAAACCGGGAGCGGGAGTGGGAGCGGGGGCAAAATTAAACATCGCTTATTTTCGGGACCAGGGTCGGGAGTTGGTATTTCCGTCCCCTATTCCCGCGAGGGCCCCGGTTGTATATTTATGTAAAAAATATATATTTAATATAAAATACATATACAAAATAGATTTTCTAATTTTAGGTTTAGGTTAGGTTTTACTTTCCCGCTTCCAATTAATGGATATTGGAGAGGTAGTGATTCGATCATACAATTCTGGACATGTAAGTATTTTATATTTGTAATATTGGATTTGTCGTATTTTATATTTATAAGATTGTTAGAATTGTCATTTTGTAATGTTGGATTCGTAATGTTGGATTTTTAATTTTTTTAATTTCTAAAAGATTAGGTTTTAAGCTTTTAAAGTTGTTAAAAATAGTCTTTTTAGCCTAAACCAAAGTAGTTGTTTAGCAAAAAAAAATCGAATTTTAAGCCTATAAACCGGGGGAACCGGGGGAACGGGGGCGGGACCGGGAGCGATGGAGGTAACCGGGGGTGGGACCGGGGGCTATGTAAACGGGGGAGCCGGGGGTGGGACCGGGAGCGTGGGCACCAACTGATTTCGGGGGCGGGAGCGGGGGCAACTATTTCCGCTCCTGTTTGGTCCCGTTGACATCCCTAATTGGGCCTTCTATGACCCAATTGTTGGAATAGTGTCTAAGGCTGCAACTATATTAGGCAAGTATTTGATCCGGTTGTGCATGGTCCTTTTGGGTTGCCTTCACCATAGCAACTTGATAGGATGATTTATTAAGAGAGAGTAAATATTATTAATATATTATGAGAATAATATAATGAATAATATATTTGTTATTTGATTAATATAAGTCATAGAATTAATTAGAATTAATTTGGTGACTTAAAGAGATTAATTAAATAAAGGGGTATAAACTGTCAATTGTTTGATAGTTAAGCTTTAGACTGTAAATCCATTGGGATATGGTATGGACGAATTCTAAGAGCTTTTGGATAGCTAAAATCGTCCATATGCTTATCTATGGAATGGATTTGGATAGCCTTAAGAGAAGATTATCCAATTAGGGTTTAGGTTGTAACCCTTAAGGAGTCTACAAGTATAAATAGACCCTATGGCATGGGGAATTCGACACTTGACCAAAAGTAAGGAACCTCTGGTCGAAATTCCTCCCCTCTCCTCTCTCCCAAATCATCCTCCTTGCTTTGGTGTTTGTAAGCCATTAGAGGAGTGACATTTGTGACTCTAGAAGCTCCAAGACCTCAAGATCAACAAGGAACTCAAAGGTATGATTCTAGATCTGTTTCAATGTTGTTATTTAACCTAATTAGTAATTGGAAGTCTTGGATTCAAATCATGTTTATTAGAAAGCCTAGATCCAAGCATTAGGGTTTTGCATGCGCACATAGGAAAGTTCTTATGGCTCAAACCCATCAGTGGTATCAGAGCCTAGCTTGGTTTTCTTTAAATTGTTGCTTGATTAACTGAAACAAACCTGCAAAATTCGATTTTTAGGTTTCTGAGTCACTGACTCGGCGAGTCCCAAGGTGGACTCGGCGAGTCCCCTTGTGCACTCGGCGAGTCCAGGCGTCAGGAATGACCAGATTCGGGATTTCTTTGTGTTTATCTTATGGAAACTTACCTTAATCATAATAGATCAACCTAAATCCGATTTTATGATATATATGACTATTATATTGATCTAGTTAAAGGTATTTATCAACTAATTAAATATTTAATTTCCTTATATGATAATTAGTTAATTATTTTGGTAATTATCTTTCAAAGAAATCTTGAATAAAATCAAATATAGATAATTAGGATATTAATTGTTAATTGGAATTATTTGTTATTTGATCCTCCATGTTTTAAATGTTTAAAACTTGTCCTCAAGTTTTGAAATTTATATTTGTAATTAAAAGTTTTAATTTAGACAACTTAAATTTCAAACCCTAGATTTTTAAAAGGTTTAAAATACAACCCTATACTAATATGATATTATTAGAATAATATATATATGTATAACTAAATGCTAGTCTTACCGTTAGTAGGCCTCATTCACGAAGCCGATCTATAAGGTGGGTATAAGGTTGCGGCCTATAAAATGGTGCTTAATGGGTGTACACTCACACCCACCGCTTGCTTGATTGGTGGAAGGTTGTTAGCCGAACGGGTATGATAGGGCAACCTCATCCTCTCATTAAAAGTATAATAAGAAATACAAAGTAACTACACATATTTTAAAATTTCCCAATCTTAGTTACTTTAGGAAAAGTGAATTGATGCAATCCCATGAAATTACACTTTGCACCTTGCTAAGATGTTGGTGGAGCGTGTGTGGTTTACCGGCACACTAATTGGTTCTAAGCGAAGGTGGAAAAGGGTGATTCATTGTTTATCATAGTTCGATGGAGCGTGTGTGGCTTACCGGCACATCGAATAGGTGATCGTTACAATGAAGGCACCATGTGAATTTGCATTGTAATTCACACCCGCTTTGTGATCCTCGGCATCCCAGTCACAAACGAGAGGGGCATATCGAGATTTAAACATGTCATTGAATAGTTTCAATGAATCTCATCCGAACCTAGGAATTCTCAAAAACACTTAGGACTAATAGTTTAGGTTTTTGTGATGGAGAATTAGTGAATCGTCATTCACTTACCTTCAATTTATTTGCATGTTAGATTACGGCATCCCTTTTCTAATATGTAAATGTTATTGTTGGAGCCTAGCCCTAATTTTCTTATTGGGTGATAATTAGGGATTCTTATTCTAATCTATCTTTGTCCTTTCTCTAATTGTAGATGTCGAACGCAAACAACGCTGCTGCTAGTTCTTTCACGTTGATGAGCCTTTGCCAAAAGGTCACCTTCGGTGGAACGAACTTTAGCGAATGGATAAGATACATTCGCACCATTGCTCGCTATGAGGACAAGGAGTATGTCCTTGATGAGAAGCTCGAGAAAATCAACACCGAAATCGCTACTCCAGCCGAAATCACCGCCTTTGAAACTCATGAGCGAGATGCAACGAAGGTACATTGCATCATGATCGCCACCATGAACTCCGAATTCCAAAAGTCCTACGAGGACATGTACCCGTACGAGATGCACCAAGACTTATTGGAGAGGTACCACCAAAACGCGAGACAAGAGAGGTATGAGATTTTCACTAACATGATTTCCGCGAAGATGGGTCATGGAGAATCTCTTACCGTGCACTTGCAAAAGATGCAAACGTATGTCGACCGCCTTCGCAAGTTAAATGTTGACTTCGGTGAGGACTTGGCGATCGACATGGTGCTTCACTCTTTGCCTCCGATATACAATCAATTTAGGATGACCTACCACATGAACAAAGAAGAGGTCACCCTAAGCAAGCTCCAAGGTCTCTTGAGGGTTGCTGAGAGCAACTTCAAGGACAAGTCTGTTGCACCTACTCCCAATCCGCCCGCTGCTCCTGTCTTGGCTATTGGACAAGGGAAGGGAAAGAAGAGGAAAGCTTCATCGAAGAACTATCGCAAGGTGAAAGCCCGATATGGTGCCTCTTCTAGTGGGACCAAAGTTGATCCCGCTAAGCCCTGCTCTAACCCGAAGGAGGCAGAGTGCCACCACTGCCACAAGATAGGACATTGGAAGAGAAGTTGCCCGGATTACCTGCAAGCAATCAAAGAAGGAAAGATCAAGCCATCTTTCGCAGGTATATACACAATCAAATCTAACGATTCTAATCATGCTATTTCTTGGGTTCTTGATACCGGTTGTGGTTATCACATTTGTTCTAATGTGCAGGGACTAAGAAGAAGTAGGGATGTGGAGCAAGGAAGGATAAATCTAATCATGGGGAACAGAAGATCGTCGCCTGTGACCAAGATTGGAGTGTATTCTTTAGTGCTTAGGAATAGTTTGGTTTTAGATTTGAACAATTGTTGCTATTCGCCAGAAATGGCTAGAAACATCATTTCATTTCATGGTTTATATAGACAAGGATTTAGATTTTCTTTTAATAATGAGAATGGTTCTATTTTGGCTTATCTAAATGGTGTCTTTTACTTTGAAGCTATACCATGTAATGGAATATATGAAACCGTTATGATTGTTGATAACTTAGGAAATGATGTTTTGAATATTGATTCTTCCACTAGTATGGATAAAGCATCCTTGTGGCATTGTCGTCTTGGACATGTCAACAAGAAACGCATAGCCCAACTCCAAAAGGATGGAGTGTTGGAGTCATTCGACCTTAGGGAAGATGACACATGCGAGTCTTGTTTACTTGGAAAGATGACTAAGTCACCCTTCACGAGTACATGTGAAAGGGGCGAGGGTCTATTGGACCTAATACATACCGATGTATGTGGATCGTTTAGATCAACCACGAAGGATGGGAACCGCTTCTATGTGACTTTTACCGATGACTATAGTAGATATGGGTATATCTACTTAATCAAGCAAAAGTCAGACACCTTTGAAAAGTTCAAAGAGTTCAAGAATGAAGTGGAGAATCAATTGGGCAGGAAAATCAAGATGCTTCGATCCGATCGAGGAGGAGAGTACCTAAGTCTTGAATTCCACGATTATCTCAAGGAGTGTGGAATAGTTTCACAATTGACGCCTCCTAGGACACCGCAGTTAAATGGTGTGGCAGAAAGGCGTAATCGAACCTTATTGGATATGGTTCGCTCTATGATGAGTCGTGCTTCGCTACCAATCTCTTTTTGGGAATATGCCTTAGAGACTGCCGCCCATATCCTTAACCGAGTCCCTACTAAGAAGGTTGCCAAAACACCTCACGAGATGTGGACAGGGAAAGCTCCCTCGTTGGCACATATCAAGGTTTGGGGTTGCGAGGTTTTCGTAAGACGAGATACTCACGACAAGCTTGAACCTCGAAGTGAGCGATGTATTTTCATCGGCTACCCGCAGACATCCTTTGGATATCTCTTCTATAGACCGAAGGACAATATTGTCTTCGTTGCGAGGAGAGGAGTTTTCCGAGAGCGAGAACTCATAAGCCAAGGAGACAGTGGGAGGCAAATCGAACTTGAAGAGATTCAAGAGTCGATAGATGAAGGAACCTCTACCGCTGGCACTCAACCCGAGGAGGAAACTCCGGTTGAACCGATTGATGAATCCTTGCCTCTTAGACGTTCCGATAGAGTTAGAGTTCATCCACAGTTTTATGGCTTTCATATTACTACCGAAGGGGACACGTATATTAGTGATGGTACACTAGTAAATCTTGATGAACCTAATAGCTATAAGGAAGCCATGGCAGGCCCGGAGTCTGTAAAGTGGAAAGAGGCAATGGATAGCGAGATCCAATCCATGTATGATAACCAAGTTTGGAATTTGGTTGATTATGTGCCCGGACGTAAGACCGTTGGGTGCAAATGGATCTTCAAGAAGAAGACCGACGTGGATGGAAACGTACACACATATAAAGCGCGATTGGTCGCGAAGGGCTTTACTCAAACTCCCGGAGTTGACTATGATGAGACCTTCTCACCAGTTGCGAAGATTAAATCTATTAGAGTGATGCTAGCAATTGCCGCATTTCATGATTATGAGATTTGGCAAATGGATGTCAAGACCGCTTTCCTTAACGGAAAGTTGGCTGAGGATGTTTACATGACTCAGCCAGAGGGGTTTGTGGATCCGAAGCATCCGGATAGAGTGTGTAAGCTTGAGAAGTCCATTTATGGACTTAAGCAAGCGTCTCACAGATGGAATCTTTGCTTCGATGAGAAAGTCAAAGAGTTTGGATTTGTACGAAGCGAAGACGAATCTTGTGTATATGTCAAAGCCAGTGGGAGTATAGTAAGCTTCCTCGTTCTATATGTCGATGACATATTAATCATAGGAAACGACATCCCGACTCTGCAGGAGGTTAAATCCTGGCTCGGGAAGTGCTTCACTATGAAGGACCTCAGAGAGGCTTCTTACATTTTGGGAATAAGGATAGTGAGAGAAAGAAGTAAGAGACTAATTGGACTTAGTCAGAATACTTACTTAGAGAAGGTACTAAAACGTTTTAGTATGGAAAACTCAAAGAAGGGAGAACTACCGATACAAAGTAATGCCAAATTGAGTAAGACTCAAAGTCCGAGTACCGAAGCTGAGATAGCGGAAATGAGCCGAGTACCATACGCTTCCGCAGTTGGCTCAATCATGTACGCTATGACTTGTACTCGCCCTGATGTAGCCTTCGCTTTGAGCATGTTTAGCAGATATCAAGGGAATCCTGGCAAAGCACATTGGATTGCGGTGAAAAACATCCTCAAGTACCTTCGGAGGACGAAGGAATGGTTCTTAGTCCTCGGAGGAAGTGATGACTTGAAGGTGCGAGGGTATAGTGATGCCAGTTTTCAGACCGACAGGGACAACTACCGTTCGCAGTCGGGCTGGGTCTTTACCCTAAATGGAGGAGCAGTGACATGGAAGAGTTCCAAGCAGGAAACCGTAGCTGATTCAATGTGCAAATCAGAGTACATTGCAGCGAGCGAAGCGTCGAAGGAGGCAATATGGCTAAAGAACTTCATCGGTGATCTTGGAGTTGTACCGGCCATAAAGGAGCCAATGGAGATTTTCTGTGATAACGAAGGTGTGGTTGCCTTGACCAAGGAACCGAGGGATCATGGTAGATCAAGACATATCGACAGAAAGTATCACTTCATTAGACATCGTGTAGAAGAAGGACAACTCGTAGTGAAGAGGATATCATCAGAAGATAACCCAGCAGATCCGCTTACGAAGGGACTGAGTAGGGTTAAGCACTTGCAGCATGCTAGGAGTATTGGGCTGAAGGATGATATTAGCATAGATTAGATAGTATTAGAAACGTGTAATAGATAAATGTAATTGACATTTGATGATTAAATAAAGGAGTTTTATTTATGAGTAATGTTACTATCTTATGTTAATTGTTTAGCTATTGTTTCACTTTGCATGTTTTGACTTCCAGAATAATTGAGTTAATTAGGAATAATCGAATTATTCAAATGGTCCACAATCGTTCATATGTTGGGAGTAGATATGAAAGAAGATTGTCATGAATTGGTGTGTAGAATGTCTAAATGGTGTTAGACATAGCAAAGGATTGCTGCAACATTCATGAGTGCTTATGAACTAGTTTTGAGCATTGGAATAAACCCGCGCTTGCTGGAATCACCTTATGGAATACGATATAAAAGGTGATCGCAAGACGATAATATCATATAGTCTTAAAACCTAGATATATGGTTTATTATTTGTTAATTGATTGTACATTGATAATACGAAAACGCATCAGTAACTTGGTGTTATAAAACGTATTGTTGTGTACAGTTGGTAAATGAATAAGTAAATGCATATAAGTCGAAGTTTATCTGTAACTTTTATCTAAGAAGGTAAAAGCGATATCTCGGCCGCTCGATGATTTGATTTGACTTATGTGCCGGGCCCGGTCAGAACTGAATTGATGTGTTCGATTAAGTTCTATGTCAAATAAATCAGAGATCGAGAAACCTAAATGCTTGACTAACCATTCCATAGGATTGTCAGCATGATATCTAACAGAGGACTGTACGTTCCCTTATCTAAAGGACAAGATTGATTAGATCAGAGTTGACAGCGTCTTTGAGAGCTACGATTGCAAACCGAATTGTACTTGTGCATATAGTTACTAGACTTATCCAAGTGGGAGACTGTTGGAATAGTGTCTAAGGCTGCAACTATATTAGGCAAGTATTTGATCCGGTTGTGCATAGTCCTTTTGGGTTGCCTTCACCATAGCAACTTGATAGGATGATTTATTAAGAGAGAGTAAATATTATTAATATATTATGAGAATAATATAATGAATAATATATTTGTTATTTAATTAATATAAGTCATAGAATTAATTAGAATTAATTTGGTGACTTAAAGAGATTAATTAAATAAAGGGGTATAAACTGTCAATTGTTTGATAGTTAAGCTTTAGACTGTAAATCCATTGGGATATGGTATGGACGAATTCTAAGAGCTTTTGGATAGCTAAAATCGTCCATATGCTTATCTATGGAATGGATTTGGATAGCCTTAAGAGAAGATTATCCAATTAGGGTTTAGGTTGTAACCCTTAAGGAGTCTACAAGTATAAATAGACCCTATGGCATGGGGAATTCGACACTTGACCAAAAGTAAGGAACCTCTGGTCGAAATTCCTCCCCTCTCCTCTCTCCCAAATCATCCTCCTTGCTTTGGTGTTTGTAAGCCATTAGAGGAGTGACATTTGTGACTCTAGAAGCTCCAAGACCTCAAGATCAACAAGGAACTCAAAGGTATGATTCTAGATCTGTTTCAATGTTGTTATTTAACCTAATTAGTAATTGGAAGTCTTGGATTCAAAGCATGTTTATTAGAAAGCCTAGATCCAAGCATTAAGGTTTTGCATGAGCACATAGGAAAGTTCTTATGGCTCAAACCCATCACCAATTTCATACTTAAGGGACCCTCAATGGCTTTTAAGTGCTATTGGGCCTAAGTGGCCCATCAACATTGCTAGTAAGGTCCAAGTAAATCAAATGCGAAATGGGCCAGCGTGACCTTCGTATAACCAATAGCCATAAATAATACGCGGGAATAGTAGGATCTTGTAATCCTCTTCTCCTCGTTTATTAGGCCGGTCGTCAATCCAAGTAAATAAATACATGTCGATAATCAATAGTAATCAAAGTCAATTGGGATTTAGTGAGTAATAACGGGTGGCACCAACGTGTGTTGGTCGTAGTCTGTAGTTATAATCAAAGTCTCCTGGTGGGAGAGCGAGAGTTTGTGTATAGATCTATACGGGGGTGACTCCCCCACACCTCAGCTGTTCGCTACGGTTAGACTCGGCCAGTCTAGGGTTTACAGAATCTTAAGATCAATTTTGGCGTTCACTAGAGTGCCAAGACAGAAGAACTAGTCATTATCATGCACGGTTATAACGACTCACATAAATAAATCAAATATTCAAATTTAGTCACGTGAGCCCTCGGACATTTCCGCCATCTGGTTCCGGGGTGTGACAATCACATATCAGGCCAATCTATCGCTGACTACTCAGCGCTAGCATGCAAGTCTACCAGATCATACAACATATAAAGGCATCTCTCCTAGCCCTAACTAGCATGTAATTCATAGATTCGTAAATCAAGTCATAACAAATATAGTAAATTACATGAATGGTCCATATGGTTTTGGGTAATTTGCGCACATGGTCCCTAACTTATTTTTTAAACTTGGAAGGTCCCTACTATTTGTTTTTGTTACGCGTTTGGTCCATACTGTTTGTTTTTGTTACGTTCTTGGTCCCTTTCTTACCTAAAAAACTATTATTTAAATAGGGAAAGATGGCGAGGTAGGTAAGATAAGGTGAGCGGGTGGGGTTGGGGTGTGTTTGTTTAAATAAATTAAAAAATCAAGGGCAAAATAGTCATTTTAGGTAAGACAGGGAGCAAGCGTGTAACAAAAACAAACAATAGGGACCTTTCGAGTTAAAATATTTAGTTAGGGACCAAACGTGGAAATTACCCTAAACCATAGTGTCACAACTAGGAATTTTGGTGCTTATAACAACAACAATGATAACAATTGTGAACCAAAAATGTGAAAACATGTATGATGCTTACTTAATAACAACAAAACTTCCATCAAACACTTTATTCAAGCACTGCAAATAGTCAATAGAGAATTGGAAACCCTAAAAATTCCGGTTTAAGTCCATTATGGACTAGGATTTCCTTATTGGGCCTAATGGACCAATAAGCTTCCAATTTGACTATTTTGGGCTTAGGACTCGTAAATGGGCCCTAATTGGACTCACTTTCATGAAACTTAACATTTTGAGCCATCTTGGGCCTAGAATGAAATAAAATACCCTAATGGACCTTATTGGGCCATAACAAATTCTATTAGCCCTAATTATCCATAAATAAATATTTTTAGCTACATTGGGCCAAAAAATCATCAAATTGGGCCCACAATATGAATTTAAGCAAAAAAGGCCCAAACTCTCTTCTTTCTTCCTTTTTCTCGGCCCAAAAAGAAAACAAAAAAAAAGAAATAAGAGAAGAGTTGACTTTAAGAGGTGCCACCTCCTTATTGCACACTATGCACCCATGCATGGACCAACATGTATCTAGACTAGTCATCTCACCCTCTCTCTTCCCCCTTTCTCTTTTCCTTCGGCCGAAGACACCAAGCACACACACACCTCACAAATTCTCTCTAAACCACTCTCAAGATCATCCTCTTCTTCTTTGAAGATCTAAAAAAATTTGGCTAGAAATCTAAAGATTTTCGTCAAGTAGTTCACATCCTTGGTAAGTTATTGCTTTGATTCATAACATATCTTCTTCATTTCATCAACAATCTCACTTATCTCATACAAAATTCGTGATCTTCCCTCTTAGAACACATCTAAGTCAAAAATCCTCCAAGAAGCTTGCTAGGCTGAGAATAGCATCAAACTTCTTCTATTCTTCATCAAAACCGAACCCACAAACTCAAGGTGAGTTCATACCCCTCTTTTTTGGTTTTTACTAGTTTTATGGGGGAGAATACAAGTAAAATGTGTAGATCTATGTGTATGTGTGTGTTATGTATGATTTTATGCATGTATGTGTGATTGTATGTGTTTATGTGGTAAATATGCAACAAAAAGAGTAGAAAACTCGAGATCTATGACATAAGAAGTAAAACAAACATGATCTAAGGTATACCACACTAAACAAGTCAAGAAAAATGCCCTCTAAGATTTAAAATAGACACATTGTAACATAAAACAAATTTTTGGGCTTAAATTGTCAAATAAACAAAAGTTGGTGGAAAAGTTGCTTTTCACGGTTTTCTTGAGGGACAAAAGAGCCAAACCAGTTAAAATAAATGTTTTTGTGACAATTATGCTCTTCAAAGGACATGAAAAGTAAATAATAGCTCAATGGGCCAATTTTTGGGCTTTTCGGCCCATTAAGCCCAAGGTTGTGAAAAATATGATTTTCAAAGGGCTAAAATGAAAATTTTCTCAAAACAAGGGATGAAAAGGGTAAACAAAACCATTTCAGGGGTTAAAATGCATTTCTTTACCAAAAAGGATAAAAAAATGTAAAGTTTTTGGATATTGGGCTAAAACTGTAAAAGTTGCAAAAAGTTTGGACTTTAGCCGAAAAATACTTTTTCTGGAAGGGCTGAAACTGATAAAAGTAAATTTTGAGCTAAAACCATCACTTAACAAAGTCTCTGGGTCAAAAATGACAAGAAAATGGTTTTTAGGGCCTAAATGTCTTTTTATATATATAAGGGGGTAAAATTGTAAATTTTTATCCAAGAAGGGCTGAAATGTTCAAACCAATATTTTGAGTCAATTATTTTATTATTAAGATATTTGGGTCAAAAATACCAAACCACAACTTATGAAAAATGGCAAGATGAATATACATAAATTCCGAATATCGGTCTTGTGTCGATACAAATTTAACAATTGTTCAATTAAACATTCCGACAACTATACTATACCCAAAACAAGTAAACATTAAATTTTTTGGGCTTGAAAGTTTCAAACATGCTTATTGGGCCTTTGTGACCCATTACATGAATTTTGGGCCCAAGGGGTAATTAAAAATGTTATTGGGCCTTCTATGACCCAATTTCATATTTAAGGGACCCTCAATGGCTTCTAAGTGCTATTGGGCCTTAGTGGCCTGTTAGCATTGCTAGTAAGGTCCAAGTAATCAAATGCGAAATGGGCCAACGTGTCCTTCAAATACGCAACAGCCTAAAATAACTCATGAAGGTAGCAGGGCTTTGTATTTCCTCTTCTCCTCGTTTGTTAGGCTTATGCGTAATCAAAGTAAACAAATACAGGTCGATAATCAATAGTAATCAAAGTCAATTGGGATTTAGTGAGTAATAACGGGTGGCACCAATGTGTGTCGGTCGTAGTCTGTAGTTATAATCAAAGTCTACTGGAGGGAGAGCGAGAGTTTATGTATAGATCTATACGGGGGTGACTCCCCCACACCTCAGCTGTTCGCTACAGTTAGACTCGGCCAGTCCAGGGTGACAAAATCTTAAGATCAATTTCGGCGTTCACCAGAGTGGCAAGACAGACGAACTAGTCATTATCATGCATGGTTATAACGACTCACATAAATAAATCCAATGTAAACCAAGTAAACAAGGTAATTCGAAATCATTGACGTGATGCATAACCATTCAAACCGTTATAAGATATGTTTATTATGGAAAACATCGGTTTTTTCGGGGAAGTTCAACATTTTCACTTGTACGTTAATATAAAGTTTTTCAGTTATACATGTTTTGAAATCATCATGCATATATTTACGGATCTTCACACCTTTTTACAAACAATGGTCTTTTCAGAAAATATCGGATTTTATGGGTTGTTTTCGTTCAAACTACACAAAACATTTTCCTACCAAACATGCATATGAACTCACCAACATTCCATATGTTAACCGTTTTTCAAAATAACTTGTATTCTCAGGTAACATGTAAGCTGAGGAATAAGTGCCAAGTATATCATTGTGTTTTGCTTTTGAAAACTATCAAACCATTTATGTATGGATTTGTAATGTTAAATGTCACACCCCCAAACCAGAATGGCGGAAACATTCGGGGATGGATGACTTCACGTAGTACCATAACAATTGAATATTGTAAAGAAAGTAACACAACCATCATATATATAATAAAAACATACATTGTTGCGTTATACATGTTTCCAAAAGAATATTACAATATGACGATTTAAAATGTTTGATAATAAACGCCTTAGTGTTCCTTCTTCAAAAGCTGGTAGTTACCTATATTACTAATTCCCTGATAAATACAAGTGGTTTTGAAAAAGTGTCAACAATAAAGTTGGTGAGTTCATAAGTGTTTTTGTACTGAAAAATTATGTCTTTTTGGAAGAGAATAGATGAACGTAGTTTCAAGAAAATCCAATATTTTCCACATAAATAGTTTGAAAAGTTCCCAAAGTTGGAGGGTGTTAGTATCTTTCATACTTAAATGTTAAAGATAAATTTTGTACTCAAAATAATGTAAATACTGAATGCATATATGAGTCTCGTAAATCAAGCTTGTTTTTATACTTTCATCTGAGTCTTATAACCATACTATTGACACAGACTGCCTGCAACAACATTCTTCAGGTGTTGTAGTGTTATGACATTTGTCACCCCAGACCTGCCAGTCTAACTGTAGTTAACAGTTTAGGTGCGGGATTGTCAATCCCGTATAGATCTATACACAAATATCACGCTCTCCCTCTAAGAGATTATGGCTTATAATACAGGACTTGAAATGCATACTTAAGAGTACGTTGAAGTTTGAATATCTCACATCACTTAGTATAAATAGATTTACGATAAGAAAGTCTTTATTACACTTTAGGTGAAAGTATTTCGTTTTCAAGATGTATACGTAAGAATGTATGAATAACTCGCAAACTATACCCATTATAGCTTTTCAGAAAGTATGTTCCATTTGGTGAAAATAACTTGGTGAAATACTAAACTTTATACGTAAAGTAAGATGTTGGGATCGGATAATAATAAGATAGATGTTGTATTTATATAAAACGATACGTTTTCTTGTATTGTACTTGTATTCCCCCCCCCCTAAAACATGAAAAGACTTGAAAGGTAGGGGTATGAACTCACCTGTTCGGTTTGAAGAGAGTGAGGCTAGAGTCGAGCAGAACTTCAACTGCGGAAAGTTGCGTCTTCGAGCTTCTCGAGGATCTCGGTAGCGTAGAACCTTCGTCGGGGGCTCGGGTGTCGAACTGAGGGTGTCGGGATGGCCTCTGGTGCTTAAAAGTGTGTGAAAGTGAGTGGGAGTTTGAGAGAAGTGTGCCAAAATCCGGAGTTCATGCCCTCTATTTATAGGGTTGAAAGTGTGAGTACGCTAGGCGTACTTCGGTTACGCTGGGCGTAACTTTGCGTCATGGCTTACGACTCGAGTCTAGCTAGGCGTAGAGCCTGCAGCCAATGGGACTCGACCCTGCACCTGAGTACGCAGGGCGTACTCTTGAATTACGCTGGGTGTAATTTCGGCTTCAATCTTCTAAATTCCGTAACTTTCGTGTACGGGCTCCGTTTTTCGCGTTCTTTATATCCACGCGTAGGTGAGACTATGCTCTACAACTTTCATTTAGACCCCGTCAGCTAGTTTTGATTTTATTTTTAATAGGACAGGACTGCTAAAGTCCGTTAAGAATTCGTAACTTCTTCATACGAGGTCCAATTTGGGCGATCTTTTTATGTACGTTTACAGTTTAACGAACTCTATGACTTTTGTTTAGATACCTAAGGCTAAAATGCATTTTATTGGAATTTCACTTTTTACGTTAAATAATTCTTTACTGGTGTGTCGTGAATATTTGAGTGGTCATAATTCCTTCATTATGACCCGGTTTCGAATGTTCTTTATGTTTTTAGAAATCTTGGCACGATATCTAACATTTGATGCATCCCAAATTTAGATTTTTCAACACTTTATTTTTGAGGTTAATTTCGTTGATTCCAAATAGTTTCGTTGTATTTGACTTTTGAGTGTTACAATGCTTTGGAAAAATATAGGGTTGTTACATTAAAACAACGTACTTGATGTGAACAATGTCAGTTGTAATATATTGATGCATGGTGATGTGTATGTTATGATTCATGTATATTCATTGTGATGATATTCAATTTAAGTCACGCGAGCCCTCAGATGTTTCCGCCGTCTGATAGTGAATTAGTATATTCATTGGTATCAGAGCTCTGTTTATAGTGAATTAGCATATCTAACCACACATTGATATGTAACTATAAACCAAAGAGGGACAAAACAACTCTGAACAAAACAAAAAAAATAAAACACAATGATAAAAACTCTCCTACTCGTAAGACACAGGAAAAATAACATAATACCAAGTCAAACAAGATAATGCTAGCATCTCGGTTAATCCGAGACTATTCATAGTCGTATTAAGGAGTGAATGTAGCCTGATCAACTACATTTCCTCTAAGGTACAACTATCACATGCCCCGAGGAAACCGCGATGGTAGGTAAACCTAAAAACCTACCCCTTTATTACCAAGAAGAGAACATCAACTCAATTTATGCAATAGTTAAAACATCTTAGGAGTGATAATAGTTTATTCATATACCTCCTCTCAGTCGCTATGGAAGGGGAGCACCAGGTCATTCAGTTTTATCAGGCCCTAGTGGCCCACGGGATGATCGAGGACGAGCCCGAGGGAGAAGCACACGACATTGGGTCTGTCGAGTACACAGACACCGACTACGTGTTTGATGAGACCGATGATGACATGAAGGAAGTACAAGACTCAGGCGAGGACTCTGCCACATCACCTGTCAGAGTGGCGCAGCAGGACCCCCCCCCCCCCCCCACCAGGAAATCCCGCAAGGGAGAATCGCTCTCCAGAAGCTGAGATTGCTGCTCTGCGGCAACAACTATTCAACATGGAAGCACGAGCAGTGCAAGCTGAGCAGGAGAGGGATGAAGTCATTGGAGAAATGACTGAGATGGCCCAGTTGTTGGCACAACACTTTGGTATATGACCTCCTGGCAATCATAGGGCGCCCATAGAATGTTAGGAGTAGACTTACCTTACTAGTACTATGATATATGATATGTACCGTCGACTCTATGTTTAAGTGATTACACTACTCATAGAGTCGTTATGCTGTCGGATTTGCACCACTTATATATGCTCTTTCAAGCAAAATTTTCATGTATCAAAGTGCGGATAATACTCATGGAAAAATTTTATGTGTTCTACTGTGATGTTGTAATTTGCTATGTGTTATATATCCATGATTGTATGCTAATTTGTGAAACTACTTGCCACACACCTTGTAACGCCCGGTTTTCAGGGCTAAGCATTTTTGACGATGTAATAGTCTAGGTCAACTATTGTAACTTTTTTTAATAAAGATGAAATATTTGAGTATTATGTGAATTATGTGAATTTTTATGCTTATTATGTATTTATAAATATTTAATCATAAAAAGATAAAAATAAGCGTCAAAATTAAAGTGTGAGATAAGTCTTATATCTCTACATAAAGTCGTAGTGGTCGAAACAAGGATTCCGATGATATAAAGAACGCCGAAATTCATGTTATAATGAGGAAGTTATGACTCGCCGAAGTTTTACAGCAAAATCGGCACGGCACCGGGAGACGTAAATAGTGAATTTACGATGGATGACTTTTTAGCCTTAGTGATCTAAAATAAAGTTGTAGTATATGTTAAATCGAGAACATCCATAAAAAGAACGCCCAAATCCGACTTCATATGAGGAAGTTATGATTTTTCTAAGATTCGGCTTAGTAGTGCACGACCCGAAACTCGAATTTTAGTTCGAGCGGTTTTTGACTTACGCGACCTAAATGAGAGTTGAAGATCTCATTAATAGGAACTCAATGGTAAAAAGACAGAAGAAAACAGAGTTCGTATGTAGAAGTTATGAATTTTACGCGGACGTTTAACAGTATAATCTCCTAGTACTGTTAAATTTAAGATGGTCGAGAATTAGACAATGGAGTAAAAATGAAAGTTGTAGATATTATTTTTACCTATGTGTGGATAATAAGAACATCAAAAACGGAGGTTGTATGTGAAAGTTACGGATTTTAGAAGTCGGAAGTGTGTTGTGCGAAAATGGGTGATGTGGCACAATCTTGGCCATTGCTTTCTCCCCAAGTCCTGCCACTAGATGGTGACATGTGGCACCAAGTGCAGCCAATTTTCACCTTATAAATAGAACCCTCCCACCCTCATTTTCTTCACACATTTCTCATTCTTTCTTCTCTTTACTCTCTCTCTCTAGAACCTTTCTCTAGCCCCGAAACCCCCCGAAAAGCCTAGGGAACCTCCCTAGCACGAGGCGAAAGCCCCGGAGTGCTTGAAGGCTCCGAGAAGAAGAGCTTTTCGGCTCGGGAACGCTGCTCCAAGCAAAGCCCGGTTTTCTATAAAACCCGCTATAAGTGAGCTACGCCTACGCTATTTTTAATATATCGTTTATTTAATTATAGTAACGTTATTAGGAACTTATAATAAGTACTTGGGCTATTATTATGAGCTATATAAGTATTGTTTGACGCTTATATAATAGTAATAATAGCTAGACTATTAATTAGTCTCGGAAAATAATAGACTAAACTCTAGTGATAATAATACTAGGTTTCGTTGAAGGAAATTACTTTTAAGAAGCGAAGCGCTATCTAAGTTCGGATTCACCACCTTTTCAAGTGAGTGCATAGTTACTTTCAGATTAAACATAGATATGAAGTATTTTATATAAATTACGTGCTATGTGTGCATATTACCTGAATACTTGCTATCTATGCTGGATGAACATTTTTATACATGTTTTCAATGATTTAAACTGTATATTTATTTCATATCTACGAAAATGTTGGGGTAAAACATGGGTAGATGTATTAGTTGCTGTGTGATAAAATGAAATAATTAGAGGCCTCGTTATAGATGTTATTGATGATCCAGTCATTTAGCGGAGTATAGATGACGACCACAGACTATTCTAGACACTCCAGTGGAACACTAGCAGACTCGCAACCTGTAGGTGTTTATTTGAATTGTGTGTTCAACAGATGTACTCCATCCCCCCACATGGTTGCCTTAAGGACATTTATTTCTGAGGAATCCCCTTAGCAGTAGTGTCCGTCCCGATGATAATCTTTAGGATAGGTCCCTTATGATAGATGCTTAGGGACGTAATGTGAGGATAACGGGAACGGGTAATCGGGTTACTGTTGGTTGAGGAAATTAATAAACTTATTTATTGTGGGTTGAAAACCCTATGTGCTCACCAGGCTCCCAAGCCTGACCCACTCAGTTTCTTGTATTACAGGTAGTGGCGCATGAGCATAGATGTGATGTCTTGGGATGCGAGATTAACGGATTTTAGGCCTGTAAATACGGAATAATGTAGTAAGACCTATGTTGTATTGTTTACGCTTATGATCTGTATCGAACATGACATCCCGAGTCTTTTTAATGAAATACATTTCTACGGAAATGCTTTTGATAAATCTCTATCATATTTTGTTTTGGGACAAATTCCGCAACACATTTATTTAAAATGTTACTCTGATTTTTAAACAAAGCATAAACAAAATCGGTCTTTTCTGGCCATGATTTTGGGGGTGTCACAGTTGGTATCAGAGCATTAGTTTAAGCGAACTAGGAATTTGTAGGATTTCTAGACTTAAACTTAGAATGCTAAGCGATGATTGTGAGGTGTGAGCACTAGCTTATTTTAGGAAATATGCCTAAAATGCTTTTACGTGCTAAATGCTTTGTGCCTGATATGCTACTATTTGTTCGGATCTATGGTCTGTTGCCGACCGGATCTGGAAACCTTATGTGTTTAGGATTCTAAACGTACGACTACGATATTAGAACTAGCATATAAACGTTTCAGAGAGATAAGGATGATTTGAACAGCAGTCCTAAATAAAGATCTAAATTCACCTTATTCGGTGTATAGATCAAGATGGCAAGGACCCGTAGCGGAAACATGAATGCAAATGGAAACAGAAACCAACCCCCAGTGATTGAGAAAATACCGGTTGTGGAAGCCACTGCTAAGCCAATAATGATGGCCGGAGTGCAAGCGGTGATCCAGGCGATGTTGGATCGTCAAATGGAGGAAACTAGACGTTTGCCCCAGCAAAATCGAGAGGAAGCGACTATACAGATCGAACGGCCCGAGTCGAACGAAGGGTAGACTGAGGAGGGGAACTACAGTGGAACCGTTGGTCAGGTCAACCCACCAATAGTTCGAAAAAACAACCAAGATGACAAAGTCGAGAGGAATGGATGCAAGTATAAGGATTTTTTGACTTGTAAGCCATCGACTTTCACTAGAAAGGAAGATCCGATCGGGGTCATGGATTGGATCTCGGAGATGGAGTTAGCTTTCATGACGTGCGGTTGCAGAGGAAAACAACATACCACATTTGCAGTGCGTCAGTTTCGAGGAGGCGCTGTACATTGGTGGAATACCTTGGGGAAGACTTTGAGCCCCAGTGAGCCCCTGCAACTGACATGGGCAGAATTTCTGGTGCAATTCAAATGAAAGTACTGCTCAGCTCAAAACCTGCTCGAGCTAGAGAACCAGTTTCTAACCCTGAAGAAGGGAAGCATGTCAATCGATGAATACACGAACAACTTCACAGAAAAGATGGAGTTTGCCTTGTGTCTTGTTCCGGATGAGCTGACAAAGATCGACAAGTACGCTAAGGGAATCCATGGGAGTATGCAGTGCCAGTGCGTCAGGCACCTACTCTGGAGGCAGCTATCTGGGCTGCCAAGTCTGTGGAGGATATGATTAAGGGAAGAGCTGCCAGCAAAGTTGAGGTTGGCGAGAAGAGGAAATTTGAAGGGTCTGCTAAACCCAACAAAAAGAAGAGCAAGTTCAGTTCAAAGAAGCTCGGGGGAGGAGGAAATGAATTTAAATGGTGCGAGAAGTGCAAGAAGAAGCACTTGGGAAAATGTAGCGAGGAAATAACCTGCTACAAGTGTGGGAAAACGGGGCACTATGCCAATGAGTGCACCATCAACAAGAGGGTGTGCTACGAGTGCTGTGAAAAAAGGGCATATTGATAAGGATTTCCCAAAGAAGAAAGATGCAGGAAGGCCCAACATACCACCAAAGCCGAAGGCGAGAGCCTTCCAGATGACGCTAGAGGCTGCGAAGGAGGCAGCAGACGTCGCTTCAGGTACCTTTCTTGTAAATGGTTTGCCTGCAAATATATTATTTGATTCCGGAGCCAACTATTCCTTTGTATCGCATAGATTTGGTGGGAAATTAGCATTGCCTGTAGAAAAACTAGATAATGCCCTGATTGTAGAAGTTGTCAGTGGCAAATTCGTACCTGTTAGTGATCATATTAGGAACATCGTCATTGACCTAAACGGAAACGAATTCCACGAAGGGCTATTAACCATAGAGTTAAACGGTTTCGACATCGTTTTGGGTATGGATTGGCTAAGCGCCAATGATGCCGAGATATTATGCCGAAAGAAGATAGTTAGGATTAATCCCCCTGGAAAGGAGTCATTTATGGTGTACGGGGACAAACATAGAGTGAATTCTGGAATCATCTCCCTGATGAAAGCCAAAAAAATCTTTGTCCAAAGGATGTGCATCATACTTGGCATTCGTAAGTCTTTCCTGAAGATCTTCCCGGATTACCACCTGATAGACAAGTGGAGTTTTGTATAGACTTGTTACTAGGAACAACACCGATAGCAAAGGCACCTTATCGACTAGCACCAACGGAGATGAAGGAGCTTATGACGCAACTCCAGGAGCTGTTGGACAACAATTTCATTCGACCTAGTTCATCACCCTGGGGAGCTCCGATGTTATTCGTGAAGAAAAAGGACGGAAGCATGAGGATGTGCATAGACTACCGAGAGCTGAATAAGGCAACAGTGAAGAACAAGTATCCATTACCGAGGATTGATGACCTATTCGATCAGCTGCAAGGTTCGAGCTACTTCTCAAAGATCGATCTTAGGTCAGGATATCATCAGTTGAAGGTAAGAGAGCAGGATATTGAGAAGACTGTATTCAGAACTAGATATGTACACTACGAGTTCTTGGTTATGTCATTCAGACTAACCAATGCTCCCGCAGCATTCATGGATTTGATGAACAGGCTTTGTAAACCATTCCTTGATAAATCTGTGATAATGTTCATCGACGACATTCTGATCTATTCGAAAATCCAGGAAGAGCATGGCAAGCATCTACGAGAAGTGTTGGAAGTGTTAAAGAAGGAAAAGCTTTACGCTAAGTTCTCCAAATGCGACTTTTGGATACGAGAAGTCCAGTTCTTGGGTCACATGATTAACCAAGGAGGGATAATGGTTGACCCCGCAAAGATCGAGACTGTGATGAAGTGGGAATGTCTGAAAAGTCCCACGGAGGTTCGGAGCTTTCTAGGATTAGCCGGATATTACCGACGATTTATCCAAGGCTTTTCTTCAATAACTGCTCCATTAACAGCTTGGACCCATAAAGGAGCTACGTATACATGGAGTGAGAAACACGAAGAGGCATTCGAGAAACTAAAGAAGAAGTTATGTGAAGCACCAATACTTTCTCTACCCGATGGAGTTGAAGACTTCGCGGTATACAGTGACGCATCTGGAGTCGGGTTGGCTTGTGTTCTGACCCAAAGAGAAAAGGTGATAGCATACGCATCTCGACAATTGAAAGAACATGAAAAGAACTACCCCACTCATGATCTGGAGTTGGCAGCGGTAGTATTTGCCTTAAAAATATGGAGGCATTACCTCTACGGCACGAAGTGCAAGCTTTTCACTGATCATAAGAGTCTACAGCATCTCTTTAATCAGAAAGAATTGAACATGAGGCAACGACGCTGGCTAGAGTTGCTCAAGGACTACGACTGTGAGATACTTTACCACCCTGGTAAAGCAAATGTTGTTACTGATGCTCTCAGTCGAAAAGTCAACCTTGAAAGGAAGAGGCCAAGAGCGTTGAGAATCGAAGTCGTCTCGACAATTATGGAAAGTAACAGGAAAGCCCAAGAAGAAGCTTTAGGGAAGAATACCCGAAAGGAAGAACGTTTGGGCAAAACGTTAGTAATCGGTACAAACAGTCGAGGACTGCAGGTATTCCAAGATCGGATTTAGGTACCTAAGACGGGAGGAATAAGAGATCTTCTGATGGAAGAAGCACACAAGACCATGTACTCAATTCATCCCGGTAGCACTAAAATGTATAGGGACCTAAAACCCTACTACTGGTGGCCGACGATGAAGCTCAATGTTGTGAAGTACGTGGCCGAGTGTGTAACATGTGCAAGAGTTAAGGCACAACATCAAAAACCGTATGGGAGTTTAGAACCTTTACCTGTACCCATCGGTAAATGGGAAGACATCACCATGGATTTTGTGACTAAACTACCCAGGACAAAGAACGGACACGACATGATTTGGGTGGTCGTGGATCGTTTCACCAAGAGTGCACACTTCATAGCAGTCAACGAGAAGTGGTCTATGGATAAGCTCGCAAATGCTTACGTGAAGGAAATTGCAAGACTTCACGGTGTTCCTCTTACGATTGTATCAGATCGTGATATTCGTTTCATGTCGAGGTTTTGGAGGAGTCTACAAGAGGAGTTGGGTACAAAGTTGTGTTTAAGTACTGCTTACCATCCGCAAACTGATGGCCAGAGCGAAAGAACGATTCAAACGCTGGAAGATATGCTGAGAGCATGTACCCTCGAGTTCCAAGGGAACTGGGACGAGCACTTACCTCTGGTATAATTTTCGTACAACAACAGTTTCCACTCGAGCATCAAGATGGCACCTTATCAAGCCTTGTATGGACAGAAGTGTCGTACGCCGTCTTGTTGGCTTGAAGCCGGAGAAAAGCAGTTTATGGGCCCCGAGATAGTCCATGAGACTGCTGAGAAACTAAAGGTGATTAGGGAAAGGATGTTAGCAGTTCAGGATTGTTAGAAGAGCTATGTTGACAAGAAAAGACGACCGATGACCTTCGAAGTTGGGGATTCGGTTTTGCTAAAAGTCTCACCGTGGAAGGGACTTATAAGATTCGGGAAACGAGGAAAGCTAAGTCCAAGGTTTATTGGACCGTTCAAAGTTCTTCAGAAGATTAGGAACCAAGCTTACAAGCTGGAATTGCCCGAAGAACTCGATGGTATTCATAACACCTTCCATGTGTGTTATTTGAGGAAATTCACGGGAGATGTTCCAGACATAATTCCAATCTCATAGTTAAGGATGGATGAGAATAAGAGGCTGATCGAAGAGCCTCAGGCAATTATTGACCGTAAGACTAAGAAGTTACGACGCAAGATAGTCGACTTAGTGCTAGTCCGATCGAAACATTTGAATGGGCCGAATCTCACTTGGGAAACAGAGGATGACATGATGAATCGCTATCCATATATGTTTGCTAATGCATGATTCCGGGACGGAATCATCCTAAGGGGGAGAGAATTGTAACGCCCGGTTTTCAGGGCTAAGCATTTTTGACGATGTAATAGTCTAGGTCAACTATTGTAAATTTTTTTTAATAAAGATGAAATATTTGAGTATTATGTGAATTATGTGAATTTTTATGCTTATTATGTATTTATAAATATTTAATAAATAAAAGATAAAAATAAGCGTCAAAATTAAAATGTGAGATAAGTCCGATATCTCTACATAAAGTCGTAGTGGTCGAAACAAGGATTCCAAGGATATAAAGAACGCCGAAATCCGAGTTATAACGAGGAAGTTATGACCCGTCGAAGTTTTACGGCAAAACCGGCACGACACCGGGAGACGTAAATAGTGAATTTATGATGGAGGACTTTTTAGCCTTAGTGATCTAAACTAAAGTTGTAGTATATGTTAAATTGAGAACATCCATAAAAAGAACGCCCAAATCCGACTTCGTATGAGGAAGTTATGATTTTTCTAAGATTCGGCTTAACAGTGCACAACCCGAAACTCGAATTTTATTTCGAGCAGTTTTTGACTTACGCAACCTAAATGAGAGTTGAAGATCTCATTAATAGGAACTCAACGGTAAAAAGACAAAAGAAAAAAGAGTCTGTATGTAGATGTTATGAATTTTAGGCGGACGTTTAACAGTATAATCTCCTTGTACTGTTAAATTTAAGATCGGTCGAGAATTAGATGATGGAGTAAAAATGAAAGTTGTAGATATTATTTTTACCTATGCGTGGATAATAAGAACGTCAAAAACGGAGGTCGTATGTGAAAGTTACGGATTTTAGAAGTCGGAAGTGTGTTGTGCGAAAATGGGTGATGTGGCACGATCTTAGCCATTACTTTCTCCCCAAGTCTTGCCACTAGATGGTGACATGTGGCACCAAGTTCAGCCAATTTTCACCGTATAAATAAAACCTCTCCCACCCTTATTTTCTTCACACCTTTATCATTCTTTCTTCTCTTTACTCTCTCTCTCTAGAACCTCTCTCTAGCCCCGAAACCCCCCGAAAAGCCTAGGGAACCTCCCTAGCACGAGGCGGAAGCCTCGGAGTGATCGAAGGCTCCAAGAAGAAGAGCTTTTCAGCTCAGGAACGCTGCTTCAAGAAAAGCCCGGTTTTCTATAAAACCCGATGTAAGTGAGCTAAGCCTACGCTATTTTTAATATATCGTGTATTTAATTATAGTAACGTTATTAGGAACTTATAATAAGTACTTGGGCTATTATTATGGGCTATATAAGTATTGTTTAACGCTTATATAATAGTAATAATAGCTAGACTATTAATTAGTCTCGACGAATAATAGACTAAACTCTAGTGGTAATAATACTAGGTTTCGTCGAAGGAAATTATTTTTAAGAAGCGAAGCGCTGTCTGAGTTCGGATTCACCACCTTTTCAAGTGAGTGCATAGTTACTTTCAGCTTACACATAGATATGAAGTATTTTATATAAATTACGTGCTATGTGTGCATATTACCTGAATACTTGCTATCTATGTTGGATGAATATTTTTATACATGTTTTCAATGATTTAAACTGTATATTTATTTCATATCTACGAAAATGTTGGGGTAAAACATGGGTAGATGTATTAGTTGTTGTGTGATAAAATGAAATAATGAGAGGCCTCGTTATAGATGTTTTTGATGATCGAGTCATCTAGCGGAGTATAGATGACGACCACGGACTATTCAAGACAGTCCAGTGGAACACTAGCAGGCTCGCAACCTGTAGGTGTTTATTTGAACTGTGTGTTCAACAGATGTACTCCATCCCCCCACATGGTTGCCTTAAGGACATTTATTGCTGAGGAATCCCCTTAGCAGTAGTGTCCGTCCCGATGATAATCTTTAGGATAGGTCCCTTATGATAGATGCTTAGGGACGTAATGTGAGGATAACGAGAACGGGTAATCGGGTTACTGTTGGTTGAGGAAATTAATAAACTTATTTATTGTGGGTTGAAAACCCTATGTGCTCACTAGGCTCCCAATCCTGACCCACTCAGTTTCTTGTATTACAGGTAGTGGCGCATGTAGTAAGACCTATGTTGTATTGTTTATGCTTATGGTCTGTATCGAATATGACATCCCAAGTCTTTTTAATGAAATATATTTCTACGGAAATGCTTTTGATAAATCTCTATCATATTTTGTTTTGGGACAAACTCCGCAACACTTTTATTTAAAATGTTACTCTGATTTGTAAACAAAGCACAAACAAAATCGGTCTTTTCTGGCCGTGATTTTGGGGATTTCACACACCTAGTTTATAGGACCACAATCTCACAAAAACCATAGGCACTCAACATCTTTCCGTTCCATAACAGAAATATGCCTCAACAACCAACTCGCGGAAACCCTAGGCCAACCCCACCCGAAGTCAACTCAGTTGCATTCCAGGCAGCTGTATCTGCTGCAGTCACCGCGTCCATGGCACAAATTCACCAAGGGAACAATGGAGGAGTCAATGGACAAGAGGCTGGAAGTTCAAACAATGGGATAAATCAAGGACCTACCAAGGCATGCTCCTACAAAGACTTCACCAATGCCAAGCCACGAACCTTTAATGACACTGGGGGAATGTTAACTCTAAAAAGGTGGATCGAGAAGATAGAATCAGTGTTCGAGATATGCGAATGCCCCGAGGAAATGAAGGTGAAGTTTGCCGCATGTACTTTCATTGATCAAGCTCTCACTTGGTGGAATGGACACGTAGAAGCCATGACTCTTCCCGTATCCAACTCTATGCCATGGGCGAAGATGAAAGAAATGTTGATGGCCGAGTACTGCCCGCGAGGCGAAATTTAGAATATGGAACAAGAGTTGTGGAATCTCACCGTCCGAAATTCCGACATTGACACATACATATCAAGGTTTAACGAACTGTCTTTGTTGTGCCCTGGCATGATTACTTCGAAGGGAAAGAAAATCGAGCGATTCATCTGGGGACTAACCTCCCCAATCCAAGGAAATGTGATAGCTGCAAATCCCAAAACCTTCGACAGTGCCAAGAGATTGGCCAAGAAACTGCACGAACACAACAACAAGAAGGGTGAGAAGCCTGTGGAGGCTGAAGGCAAGAAGGAGAGTGACAACAAGAAAGGAAAGAACAACAAGAGGAAGGGACGTCAAGGCTCAGAATCATCTAAGAAGCAACAAACAGTGACAGTCAATGTTGCAACCATCCAAGTTCCCTCCGCACCACATGCTCCAGTCTCAGCTGCCCCAAGTGCTCCTAGGTAGTATTCTAGAAATCTCCCAAAGTGTAACAAGTGCAGTCTCCATCATAATGGTGAATGCAGGGAGATGCACTGCACTAGTTGCAATCGCAAGGGTCACACAGCAAAATATTGCAGGATCTATCCTCCCCGAAATCAGCAGCAAGGAAACAAAAACAGTAACAACCGCAACAACAACAACACCAACAACAGCGACAACAATGCAGGACCGAGCCACACCTGCTATGGATGTGGAAAGACTGGGCATTTCCGTCGAAACTGCCCCAACAACGACAACAACCGTGGGAATGGAGGAACAGGAAGAGTGTTGACCATGGGCCAGGGAGAAGCGGTTCAGGATCCCGCTGTTGTCACCGGTACGTTCCTCCTAAACCAAACTTATGCATGCATCTTACTTGATACCGGAGCAGAACGAAGCTTTGTGAGCAATAGATTTAAACACTTGTTAAAACAACAACCCCAGAAGCTTAATGAAACCTTTACGGTGGAAATGGCCAATGCGAAAACAGAATCCACTGGGGAAATCTATATCGGATGTACCCTAACCTCGAACCAAAACGTCTTTCGAACAAACTTAATGTCTGTTTCCATTAGGAGTTTTGATGTGATTCACTACTAGAAAACAGCCCTTTAATGACGCGCAAACAATGACACGCGGTCATTTACGATACGTAAAAGCAGGCGCTCTAAAAATAATGTCATCTCTTCTAAAATTTGAAGGATAAAGGACACAATTTTGTGCGTGCCCTAAAATTATTGTCCAACAAAAAAATTAAAAACATGGAGGGCACCTATTTAAAAGTGGGCGTCGTCTAGAAATGTCGCTTTATATTTTTTTAATGAAAGGCGCGTTCTTTAATTTTGCAGCTGGGGGGAAACGAAAATCCCAAAAGTTTGAAAAGCCGCCATTGTTATCCTCTACCTTATTTCCTTATTTCTTTTCTATCCCTCTCTATATCTCTCTCACTCTAATACCCAAAAAAACCCTAATTTCATCACCACTCCTCTTTTCTCCCGCAACAAAATCGCAATATCACCAAATCTCTGATCCCGTCTTTTGAACAGATCAAACCCGCAGGGGTTCTCGATTTCTCTATGTTGATGTGTGGTGACACGAACAAAAAAAGAGTGTAGCGAGTCTACCTTTCAATTTCATTTGTCGGATGCTTCAAATCGACTCTTGTTTTGTCTCCTACAGGGGTTTCTTTATGCGTTCCCTTCACCTCCGTTGATGTCGTTTCCCAAGGCCAATCTGGATAATCAGCATCATCAGTAAGTGGATGCTTGTGTTCTAAATTCATCTCAACCCTACATCAGCCTCACGTGATAATGTGATTCATGAAACGGCGTCGTTTGCTGATGAAAGTTGCCTTCTTGCTTGCTTCCGGTCAGCCTGACATCACATTGAGATGGAAGACTTGGTGGTGGGTTCTCCTTGTGGTCGGTGGAGTTTCTCCCAATGATTCTTTCCACTCTTACATTCCCTTTAGTCGACACCTCTTCTTCTTTGCTACTTACTCACCCTAAATCAGGTAATACCGACACCGACCTAGCAGTGGGGTTTCCTTCTTGACGGTGGTGGAGTGTTTCCCCAAAGCTACTTTGATTTAGTTCATCTTTATATTCTATTTGATTAGGGGTTCTTGTTACTAACCAAACAGTAGCCGGATGGGGAAGAAGCCGAATGGTTATTTTTCTTTTTTCTTTTTTCTTTTTCTTGAACCAGTGACAAATTGACAATCAAGTAAGTTTGTTTTGATCAGGTTCCATGTATGCTATACAGACGTGTGGTAATGTATATATGGCTTTCAAAAACAAGGTACTTACTTACTTTTTATTATCCATTTCTCTTTAATTATTGCAATTATATCATAATATCACTGGTCTTTCAGGATGCCAGCATGGTTGTCCCATTGCTCTCACCTGTTCTTTTACCAATGGCTCAAAGCATTAGACCAATCCTCTCACAGATTGCATCAACCCCAACTATCTATTTTGGGGTAACAATTAAGAAACAATTTTTTTAAATATAAAAGGAGTGATTCCATTTGTACAGGCAGAAATGACTTTAAAAAACTTAGAGAACCTTAACCCTCGCATTATGAAACAAATTATACCATTGATTGAGCAACTTCCTCCTTTGTACATGGAGTTGGCTAATGGAAGAGACAATTTCTCTCCACAACCAGAAGAAACTCAAAGACTGGTATCTATTATTAATTATGTAAATGTAAATGTAAATCCTTTTGTTGAAAGTTGAAACATTATGAAATTGTTGTGCAGATAAAATCTTAATATGGAATCTCAAGGAATCTTTTAATTAAATTCAAAGATGATACGATTGATCCACCTTAGCTCAGGTGCTTAGCTTAGAGTATGCCATTAGTTCAGTGCTGGATATGTCAATTCGTTCACTCCCTGGTGATCATGGACTTCCTTTACAAAAGGTTTGGCTGTTGTTGTTTCTGTTTGACTTATTGAATTAATAATATATCTTGTGTTGTAATTTGTAAACCCATTTGCATTGATCAGGCTTTGCCAGATGTCCCACCGGGAATGGTGGATGTTGTAAACAGGGGTGGAGAGCTATTTGCAAATTTAACTGCAGGGACACTTGAATAGATAACTTAAATGTTCCAAATAAGCAGTTAAAAATCCCAAAATCTCCCCCTATAAATGATGAATTGAGAGTCTGAACTAGCTCAAGAACTCTTGAACTTGTTGCATGTAAGTAATACTGTTTCTTATTCTTTTACACTTTTTAAAATAATCTAATTTGGTTTCAATATTTGTTCAACGACTTTTTGCTTTTGCCCCAATTTTTTTCATTGTTGTTTCATTTTAGAGTATAACATTAACATATACCCGAAAGATGCATCATTTTTTACCTGTTACCATGGTTGTGGAAAAACTGAAATGTTGTTGTTGCAAAAATGACCATTTTACCCTTGTGTTATACCTTAAAAATTAAGTTGCCACAAATGTCTGTTGCAGCAGAAGGTCTGATTCGAGGAAGATCATACAACATTAGGCTTGATGACCAAGTTCTACTAAGATTCTCACCCACAAACCCTGAATCAACTTATTACTTTGGTGACATGGTAAAAATAAACCTTTGTAATTGTTTTTTGACTTAATTCAGATAGAATTGCTTACTAGGTTAAGCAAAAAAAAACTTGGCTTAATGTATTTAGGCACTACTTGTTTACCTATTGACATTTACACCCCCCCCCCCTTTTTTTCCTCCAGACAACTCCTCTCATGTTCTCCCTTCATGGTGGCCTAAGAAGGTTTTACATTATTTTAACGATATTTTTCTTATAGTTGGATTTGAAAACTGAAGTCTAATAGCTTCTTAAGATCAAAACTAGTGTAAAACCTTCTTAGGTTAACATATTTGTTAGAGTTGAAATTTATTCACAATCAAAACAATTTGTAACTACTATGTCCGGTTAAAACTACTATTAATAGTATTTATGATTAAATTTCATGATCAATCTAAGTTGCTAATCTTATTGTAATTAAATATATTTTCATCTGTATTGTTATTTATAGAAAGTAAAATCTGATTTATAACTGTTCTTAAATAAAGTCATCTGTTATTTACCATCATTTCTATATAGGGTAAAATGTTCATTTACTCATTTTCCGACGGTTCATTCAGTACGGCACTTTATTCAGACATACATCATTACCCATTCAACCTCTTTTCAATGTTAAAACTACTATTAATAGTATTTATGATTAAATTTCATGCTATTTTTTTGGGTACAATTCTCTCTTTTTTTGGTGGACTTATGGATTTGACTTGATGGCAAAAAGGAGATAGAACTTTGCCTCATGAACCAGTACAAGATATTGCCCCACCTCCCCTTGAAGTACAGTTGCAACAGGTGGCTTCCCCTTCCGTAGTTTTAACATGTTTAACTTGAACCAGTACAAGCTAACCATGATAGAGCTTCAGTTAGAAGCCCTGTGGAGTCCAATAACAAGGATCTTCAAGTTGTGACTATGTCTGTTGGAATAAACACCTTGAAAAGAGAAGCGTATGAGGATAAAGCAACAGCTAATGCACAAGCCACACCTACAATAAAGGAAACTCCATCGGTTCCTCCCCCTGCAAAAGAAGAGCAGAGAATTATTGCATTTCCTCCTAAACAGGAACATGAGGTAAATGAGGGTGTAACGTACAAGGGTAAGGTAGTTGCATCAGGACCTGATGTTGTCCCTGAAACTGTCCAATCTAGATTGACTTCACAACCAGGGAACTTACCTCAAACAAAAGATCCGGACCCTTCCAGAAAGTACCATGGTCTACTGTTTGCTGGATTTGAATCTAGAGAGAAAAAGGATAAGGCTGGATCTTGTTTTGAGGTTACTTATATACCCCTGAATCAACTTATTACTTTGGTGATATGGTAAAAAAAATCTCAAACCATCTTATTTTCCTTAATTCATATCCTTTCTTTGGTTAAATTACTTATATACCCCTGTGGATTTCTGATCACAGATAGGTGGAACTCTTACCTTTTTACACGAGGAAGAAACCAGAAGATGTCTTGAGGTACTAACATAACAAGTATAACTTGCATTTTTTGTTCCATTGACATCAGTACAAGGGTATTTACGTCTTTTAACTCGTTTGGTTCATCTGTTCCAGCTTTCAGTAACCTTGGAGTTATCCGAGACTATAAGTCGTCGCTCAGCACATCCTTCTAGAAAATATTCCCCAACAATTACAAAGGTTTATCATCTGATTCTGTCGGATTTTTTAATTTTATTTAACTTATCTGAATTTATATATACATATATCCTAACAACCATATACATTACATCTCCTTCATCCTTCTCTACGTGTTCTCAGAATCAAATCAGGTCTGCTATCTCACTTTCAATAATAATGATTATAATAATAATTATTATATGGGTTATAATAATAATAATAATAATAATAATAATAATAATAACAACAACAACAACAGTAATAATAATAATAATAATAATAATAATAATAATAATAATAATACATGGATGATATAATTTGTATAATTTGTATTATTGTATTACAAAAATAACACCATTCCTGTTTACAATGTGATGAATTGTCCAAGAAAGGAAGAACAATAATGCCAATTGAATTTCAGGTTCCATTTTGTATTATTGGATTACAAAAATAACACCATTCCGTTAAAGAGGTACTGTTTAGAATCTTGCATGTATATATGACTATATGTACTTCATACAAGTTTACATGATACTCTTCAATAAATATAGTTACTTTCTACTACTGTGTGACTTTTTATCCCCTGACACTTTAAATAACAGGGCAAGGAGAGCATTCTAAACATTCTGGAAACTTTAAAAGAAGAGGGATATGGGTATACAGAAGATTGTGGAAGTTTTATTCATGTTTCTTGTAGATGACTTGGTCGTTCACTTTGCAACAAAGCCTCCATCACTTGGTATGTGTTGTTATCTTCTCTCTAGTCTTTACTTACACTGATTTTACTAAAAGTGGCATATTTCTATATGTGCTTGTGCTTGACATAACAAGTGCTATTGGCTACTTGTTGTGCCTTTGAAGGGGTATGATTCTCATCACATCACTGAAGAACATCTAGGTGGCAAAATAATATCACGTTCTGTTCTTCTTTCTGCCTTTGAAACTGCAAGAGATGTTGGAGCCCTTAGAGAACCTAAGGACAAACTGGAGAAGTGAGTTGAAGAGCTGACATGGAGATTAGACTTTGAAAAGCATTTGAGGGTATATTTTTTTTCATATTTCTTGTATCTAATTAGTTTGTAAATTTTTGTTACAACTATTGATTTGTTTTATCTTTCCATGGAATGATTATTTGTTTGACATTAAATTTTATATAACGGATCTTATTTTTTGTATATGATATTTTATTTTCTATTATGAGACATTAAATACAAATTTAATTTGAAAATTAGTAATCTATAAATAATATTTTTTCTAAACATTTAAAATTATGATACGCAAAAATGTGTGTCATCTTCATTTATGACATGGCCTTTCTTGACAGGGGCTTTCTTGATACGCATTGTGTGTCATTAACACGCGCGTCGTAAGGTTACTACACGTGAATGCGTGTCGTCTTCCTTTATGACAGGGCCTTCCTTGATACGCATTGCGTGTCATAAACGTGCGTCGTAATTGCACGTCGTAAATGAGCGTCGTAAATGTGCGTCGTCTCTCTTTACGACAGGGCCTTCCTTGACGTGCATTTGCGCCTCGTCTGAGCCTTTTACGACGCGCAATGAGCGTCGTAAAAGGCTGTTTTTCTAGTAGTGATTATTGGCATGGATTGGTTAAGCCCCCACCATGCTGAAATTATGTGTCACAAGAAGGCCGTTCTCCTTCACTTTCCAAATCGCGAAACCCTAATTATATACGGAGACAAACCCAACACGAACATTCGCCTTATCTCATGCATTAAGGCACAGAAGTATCTGCGAAAGAAGGACTTGACGTTTCTGGCTCATATAGTGGATAAATCCAAGGAAGAGGTCAACATTCAAGAAATTCCAGTAGCTTGTGAGTTCCCAGATGTCTTTCTTGAAGATCTTCCGGTGATACCCCCAGAAAGACAAGTCAAGTTTCGAATTGATCTTGTGTCAGGAGCTACTCCCATCGCCAAATCGCCTTACAGATTGGCTCTTGCAGAGATGCAAGAATTGTCCAGCCAACTCAGTGAACTTTTGGACAAAGGATTCATCCGACCCAGTTTCTCACCATGGGGGGCTCCAGTTCTCTTTGTTAAGAAGAAAGACAGATCTTTTAGGATGTGCATTGAGTATAGGGAATTAAATAAGCTCGCTGTCAAAAATCGCTATCCACTCCCGTAAATCGACGATCTATTTGACCAGCTTCAGGGTGCAAGCTACTTCTCTAAGATAGATCTGCGATTTGGGTACTATCAAATCAAGGTCCGGGAAGAGGATATCCCCCAAAACCGCTTTCCGAACTCATTACGGACATTATGAATTTGTTGTAATGCCCTTCGGTCTAACGAATAACCCTGCCACATTCATGGACCTAATGAATCGAATCTGCCGACCATTCCTCGACAACTTTGTCATCATTTTCATTGACGACATTCTAGTTTACTCTCGAAGCAAATAAGAGCATGGCCAACATCTCCGACAAATCCTGGAGAGAAGCTATATGCAAAATCTATAAGTGTGAGTTCTGGCTCCGTAGTGTGAAATTTTTGGGTCATGTTGTTAGTTAAGAAGGGATACACGTGGATCCTTCTAAGGTCAAATCCATCGAAGGATGGGCAGTCCTAACAACACCCACAGAAATTCGCCAATTTTTAGGCCTCGCAGGCTATTACAGGAGGTTCATCCAGAAATTCTCTAAGACAGCCAAGCCACTTACCATGCTTACACAAAAAGGCGTACTCTTCGAATGGACATATAAGCAAGAAGCTGCATTCTGAACTCTGAAGTAAGCACTCTGCAGTGCACCGGTACTATCGCTACCAGAGGGAACAGAAGACTTCGTAGTTTACTGCGATGCGTCGAATCAAGGTTTAGGCTGTGTACTCATGCAGCGTGGGAAGGTCATAGCTTATGCATCCCGACAGCTAAAGACACATGAAGTGAATTAACATCCCACGATCTGGAATTGGGAGCTGTGGTCTTCACCTTGAAAATTTGGAGGCACTACCTTTATGGTACAAAGTGCACAATTTTCACGGACCACAAGTGCCTCCAACACATCCTAAATCAAAAAGAGTTGAACATGAGGCAACGAAGATGGGTTGAGTTGCTAAACGATTATGAGTGTGAAATCAAGTACCACCCAGGCAAGGCTAATGTGGTTGCTGATGCCTTGAGTAGGATAGAATACTCGAATCGTCGAGTGAAAACACTCTCGATAACCATCCAATCCCACATGACCTCGCAAATCAGAACAACCCAGTCATATGCCATGAAGGCGGAAAACAGAACGAGCGAAGCATTACGTGGAATGGAAAAGAATCTCGAAGTGAAAGAGGGCAGAGCGTATTATTTCATGAACCGCCTTTGGGTCCCTAAACTTGGGGGATTCAGAGAAGTAGTCGTGAATGAAGCCCACAAGACACGATAATATATCCATCCGAGTTCAGACAAAATGTACTTGGATATTAAGCAACACTATTGGTGGACCAACATGAAGGCAGAGATTGCCACCTATGTTAGCAAATGCCTTACTTGAGCTAAAGTAAAGGTGGAATATCAGAAGCCCTCGGGATTATTACAGCAACCAGTAACTCCCGAGTGGAAATGGGAAAGGATTACTATGGACTTTGTCACTAAATTGCCCAAGTCAACAGATGGATTGGACACCATATGGGTAATAGTCGACAGATTGACGAAATCTGCTCATTTCCTGCCAATAAAAGAATCCTACAAAATGGAGAGGTTGGCGAGGATATACATCAAGGAAATTGTGAGACTCCACGGAGTGCCAGTATCTATCATCTCAGATAGAGATAGTAGATTCACTTCACGTTTTTGGCCATCACTTCAGAAAGCACTGGGAACACATCTCGACATGAGCACTGCATACCATCCACAAACGGATGGTCAAAGCGAACGAACCATTCAAAAACTTGAGGACATGCTTCGCACATGTGTGATAGACTTTGGGAAGTTGTGGGATACCCACTTACCCTTAATCGGATTCTCGTATAACAACAGTTACCACACGAGCATCAAAGTTGCTCCTTTCGAGGCATTGTATGGACGCATATTTAGATCACCGTTGTGTTGGGATGAGGTAGGTGACACCCAGCTAGCAAGAGGACAGACACCAGGCGATGCGTTAATGGGACCGGAGATCATACGCGAAACAATGGAGAAAATAGTTCAAATCAGGGCTCCACTACAATTATCACGCGACCGACAGAAGAGCTACGCTGATAAACGGTGAAAGCCCTTGGAGTTTCAAGTCGAGGATCGGGTGTTGTTAAAAGTCTCTCCCTGGAAAGGGGTTATTCATTTTGGAAAACGGGGAAAGCTGAATCCATGATACATTGGACCCTTCGAGATTCTTGCCCGAATCGGTCCAGTGGCGTATAGACTATAGCTACCCGCTGAGCTCAGCAGTGTACACCCTGTATTCCATGTTTCAAATTTGAAAAAGTTCTTATCCGAAGAAACCCTCGTCATTCCCCTTGAAGAAATACAAATCAACGAGAATCTCCTGTTCGTCAAAGAACCAGTCGAAATCATGGACAGGGAGGTGAAGCGTACTAAGCAAAGTCGCATTCCGATTGTGAAGGTACGGTGGAACGCGAAGCGTGGGCCAGAATTCACATGGGAACGCGAAGACCAAATGAATCAGAAGTAATGTCACCTATTCTCGCATTCTTGAACCTACCTTTAGAAAGAATTTCGGGACGAAATTCCCTCTAACGGGGGGATGATGTCACAACTAGGAATTTTGATGCTTGTAACAACAACAATGATAACAATTGTGAACTAAAAATGTGAAAGCATGTATGATGCTTACTGAATAACAATAAAACTTCCATCAAACACTTTATTCAAGCACTGCAAATAGTCAACGGAGAATTGGAAACCCTAGAAATTCCGGTTTAAGTCCATTATGGATTAGGATTTCCTTATTGGGCCTAATGGACCAATAAGCTTCCAAGTTGACTATTTTGGGCTTAGGACTCTTAAATGGGCCCTAATTGGACTCACTTTCATGAAACTTAACATTTTGAGCCATATTGGGCCTAGAATGAAATAAAATACCCTAATGGACCTTATTGGGCCATAACAAATTCTATTAGCCCTAATGATCCATAAATAAATATTTTTAGCTACATTGGGCCAAAAAATCATCAAATTGGGCCCACAATATGAATTTAAGCAAAAAAGGCCCAAAACTCTCTTCTTTCTTCCTTTTTCTCGGCCCAAAAAGAAAACAAAAAAAAAAAAAGAAATAAGAGAAGAGTTGACTTTAAGAGGTGCCACCTCCTTATTCCACACTATGCACCCATGCATGAACCAACATGTATCTAGACTAGTCATCTCACCCTCTCTCTTCCCCCTCTGTCTTTTCCTTCGGCTGAAGACACCAAGCACACACACACCTCACAAATTCTCTCTAAACCACTCTCAAGATCATCCTCTTCTTCTTTGAAGATCTAAAAAATTTGGCTAGAAATCTAAAGATTTTCGTCAAGTAGTTCACATCCTTGGTAAGTTATTTCTTTGATTCATAACATATCTTCTTCATTTCATCAACAATCTCCCTTATCTCATACAAAATTCGTGATCTTGCCTCTTAGGACACATCTAAGTCAAAAATCCTCTAAGAAGCTTGCTAGGCCGAGAATAGCATCAAACTTCTTCTATTCTTCATCAAAATCGAACCCACAAACTCAAGGTGAGTTCATACCCCTCTTTTTTGGTTTTTACTAGTTTTATGGGGGAGAATACAAGTAAAAAGTGTAGATCTATGTGTATGTGTGTGCTATGTATGATTTTATGCATGTATGTGTGATTGTATGTGTTTATGTGGTAAATATGCAACAAAAAGAGTAGAAAACTCGAGATCTATGACATAAGAAGTAAAACAAACATGATCTAAGGTATACCACACTAAAAAAGTCAAGAAAAATTCCCTCTAAGATTTAAAATAGACATATTGTAACATAAAACAAATTTTGGGGCTTAAATTGTCAAATAAACAATAGTTGGTGGAAAAGTTGCTTTTCACGGTTTTCTTGAGGGAAAAAAGAGTCAAAACAGTTAAAATAAATGTTTTTGTGACAATTATGCTCTTCAAAGGACTTGAAATGTAAATAATAGCTCAATAGGCCAATTTTTGGGCTTTTCGGCCCATTAAGCCCCAGGTTGCGAAAAATCTGATTTTCAAAGGGCTAAAATGAAAATTTTCTCAAAACAAGGGATAAAAAGGGTAAACAAAACCATTTCAGGGGTTAAAATGCTTTTCTTTACAAAAAAGGATCAAAAATGTAAAGTTTTTGGATTTTGGGCCAAAATTATAAAAGTTGCAAAAAGTTTGGACTTTAGCCGAAAAATACTTTTCTGGAAGGGCTGAAACTGATAAAAGTAAATTTTGAGCTAAAACCATCACTTAAAAAGTCTTTGTGTCAAAAATGACAAGAAAATGGTTTTTAGGGCCTAAAATGTCTTTTTATATATATAAGGGGCTAAAATTGTAAATTTTTATCCAAGAAGGGCTGAAATGGTCAAACCAATATTTGAGTCAATTATTTTATTATTAAGATATTTGGGTCAAAAATACCAAACCACAACTTATGAAAAATGGCAAGATGGATATACATAAATTCCGAATATCGGTCTCGTGTCGATACAAATTTAACAATTGTTCAATTAAACATTCCGACAACTATACTATACCCAAAACAAGTAAACATTAAATTCTATGGGCTTGAAAGTTCCAAACATGCTTATTGTAACATCCGGATTTTCAGGGTTATTATTGTGTAGTTTAATCTTTTGATTAAAGGAGAGACTCGACGAGTTGAGGATCCAACTGGCCGAGTCGAGTCGGGTTTCTCACGCGGGTTTAATGAGTGGACTCGGTGAGTCAAAGGAGGGACTCGCTGAGTAGGTGCTGGCCAGAGAAACCCTAATTTCTCGGGTTTCGGACCTATTTAAAGGTCCTTATGGCCTTCATTTGTGGCCACTACACCCTGAGAAAACTTGGAGAGCAGAGAGGAAGCTTGTAGTGCAAGAGGAGGGTTAATTCATCACCCTTTGGAGTGTCTTAGCAAAGGGAAGGAAGGATTTCGATTTGGGCTTTCTTGTGGGACTCAAAGCTTCAATCATTTCGTTCAGAGCTGCTGTAAGAGGTAAGGATTCATGTCCATCTTCGTTGTTTAGTAGATTTCATGAATCTAGGGTTTCTTCATGCTTTATTTAGCTTGAATCCAGAGTATGAGAGGTCCCATGGTGAAATGATTCCTAGATCTGGACCTTAAGAGGTCCAGAGAGCCCCTTCCATTCTTCTTTATGCCTTTTCCTTGGAGTTATGAGCTAGGGTTGTCATGATAGGAAGGATTTCACCAAAATAAGCATAGAGAGCCTTGCATGTGTACCAAGATTCGACCTTTATGTGGTTATCGGTCATAGGGAAGTCAAATCTATGGATTAGAGGAGCGGATCTGACCTCATAAGGTCAGATGAGTGTTGTCATGGGAACAACTTGCCGAGTTCATGAGAGGACTCGACGAGTCGAGTCGGGGTTGCCCTGCGATTCGTACCAGGTGTAACTCGTCGAGCAAGGGGTTGACTCGACGTGTCAAGCGAGGCTAGGAGGAGGATTCCGTGGACACGTGTGGACTCGCCGAGTCGCCCATGTGCACTCCACGATTCGGGTCAAAGTTTGACCGTTGAATTTCATTGACTTTAGTGTTTTGGTCAAGACTGACTTAAGAGAGTTCAGGGAGGGGTAGAATGGTCTTCTACCCAATCTTTAGAGCTGAGACAATGAGAGAGTATTGATCGGGGATGTTATTGGAATAATAGGAGGAGGCCAGGTCGGGACGTTGCGCACGAGAGTTTATCCGACTTCGTTGAGGTGAGTCTTCTCACTATACTTTACCTAGAGTGGTAACAGAGTTATGTGACAGTGTATCTTAGAGTTATGTTCCAGTGTATTTGTATGCTATTTATGTGTTAAGATTTATTGCGATATGTGATATGCATGATTCAGAGTTTTCAGAGTTAGGACCAGTGGGTCCATAGAGTTAGGACCTTTGGGTCCATAGAGTTAGGCCAGAGGGCCCACAGAGAGTTGGGACTAGAGGGTCCCACTGAGACACACTGACCAGAGGGTCAATATAGTTATAGCCTTGAGTGGCTAATATGTGTTAGAGTGGTATTTTGGGGAACTCGCTAAGCTTCGTGCTTACAGTGTTTTGTGTTATATGTTTTAAGTTTTCTCAGTATCACGGGACGGCACCGGCTCGGTTGTACACACCAGAGGAAGCGTTTGTTTTGAGGATCTTGGTTTATTAATTGATTGAACAAAAGAGTCATGTATTGTAATTTAAATAAAAAAGGGGGTTTTTATGAAAAGTGTTAAAGAGATAAGCGATTTTAAATGAAAATTTTGTTTTGAAAAGTTTCGGTGTTACAAGTTGGTATCAGAGCCTTGGTTTGAGGGATTTGGATGCACCTTCGGGTAAATCTGGACTCAATCTGAGGAAGTAAGAAAATTTTCAAAGAAATGATTTTCTAAAAGTGAATAAGAGTTCAAAGAGAAAGCGTGAAAGAGCAGTGTGTACAATCAGCCAGAGCCCAAATGGTGATTTCCCAAAATACCCTTACTTTTGTGTTATGAGATATTTATGATGCATTTTATGAGATATTATGCATGCTAGAGACAGGCTAGGTACTTCATATCTTAGGACTAGAGTGGCCTGATTTGTGATGCCTTAGCCTAGGAGTTGTTGTTATATGTGATGTGCTTTTGAGTATGTTATGAGTGAGAGTATTCAGTTGGAATCCTTTTAGGGGATTTGAGTAGAGGAGTAATCTAGGAGAGATGCCTAGATGAGTACCGTGGTGCTTATCGAAAGAATAGTTAGAACCCGCGAGGGGTAGAGTTGCAGAGTTCGATGGTACTTTTGAGGATGAGCAGAGCAAGCGGAGTTATCACCCAGAGTGAGTTCTATGTATTCTTCGATGCCCGAATGTTGCTTGCTTTGTGCTTTGTGGAACTCTCGATGATGGGAGTCAACTACCAAGTGAATATGACGATATTCAGGAGGTAGATGGCTGGCATCATTAGGAGCTCTTCAGTAGCTAATGGCGGAGAAGTGGGAGGACCAAGGAAGAGCATAAGGAGTAACCTTAGCCAGATGAGTACGTTGGCGGAGTAGAGCATTTCTTTGAGGAGCGAGCACGCGTGGAGGAATTAGTGAACGAGAAGGTTGAGCAGCTACTTAGGAGCTCTGGGATGGTCTGTGTTGAAAGTATGGGTAGATGTGGCAGGTAGTATGGGCTCGTACTACTGAAAGCAGAGGACCCATACTCGATACAGGGAGTATTCTGAAGGTTCTAAGTAGCAGATTAAGGAGTGATGTTATGGTTCGAGTACCATACATTGGAGCAGATTG
Organism: Lactuca sativa; assembly: GCF_002870075.4. Taxonomy (NCBI): domain Eukaryota; kingdom Viridiplantae; phylum Streptophyta; class Magnoliopsida; order Asterales; family Asteraceae; genus Lactuca; species Lactuca sativa. The sequence continues at coordinate 66,363,792 of NC_056627.2, read as the reverse complement.
AGGAGTGATGTTATGGTTCGAGTACCATACATTGGAGCAGATTGAGGAGTGATGTTATGGTTCGAGTACCATACATCGGAGAAGATTGAGGAGTGATGTTATGGTTCGAGTACCATACATCAGAGCAGATTGAGGAGTGATGTTATGGTTCGAGTACCATACATCGGGGAAGATTGAGGAATAATGTTATGGTTCGAGAGCAGATTGAGTAGTGATGTTATGGTTCGAGTACCATACATCGGAGCAGATTGAGAAGTGATGCCATGGTTCGAGTACCATGCATCTTAGCAGATTGAGGGGTGATGGTATAGTTCGAGTACCATGCATTGTAGCAGATTAAGAAGAGATGTCATGGGCTGAGTACCATGGTTCTTAGCAAATGATGCTTGTGATTCTCCGCTTGTCCGGTCAGGATTGACTGATGGAGTTAGGACGCGATGGGGTTTTAGGCCTGAGGGCCATGATTGAGTCCGAAGAGGCATCCCTGAGAAGGAGGTCGAGAGCACTTCAGAGTATTTTGGTAAGATGTCAAATGTAGTCGCAAGACTCAAGGATTAGTAGAGAAAGCATTTATGGGGGATTGCGATCTGAGTGAGCAATCAGCCGATGGAGGAGATGTCACCTTTTGTGACCTGATGGGTGTTATTTATGTTTCCTGTGGGAAACATGAGAGGCATGAAATTTCAGTTTTGGGTTTAGGAGTAAACCCTACGGGTTGACATCGATGACGATTCTTCCACCAGAGTATCACGCAACATGTCTGCCGCGAGGAAATGATCTACCATGAGCCGGTAGTCAGTGGGGACTGAGATGGTCAAGGACCACATTACACCCTAATTGAGTATAGTAGGGTGTGTGGTAGCGGTATCAACGGGTAATCCAGACGAGTATATCAGAACGGTGGCTCTTCTGTCTATGATGGGTATTGAGTATGGTGGTGGAGTCCCTGTCCTTGTGATGATCCATGTGTTGGAACGGGGGTTGAGAAGTCGAGGATGAGGAGTATGATGATTTATTGTTTCAGTCTAAGAGTTAGTGATAGTACTGGACAGTTGAGATGTTCGGTATTGGGATGGTATGAGACTTCGAATGGCTAGAGGCAGTCGTGATGAGAAGTTCCTGAGGATTTCATCGGAGATATAGGGTATTTGAGGTTTCTTTATCTCTATGTGGGGAGATCATTGGGCGTTGTGTGGCACCTTCCAAGCGTAGGTGTGATGTTTCTAGTGGAAACCGTCTGTGGGGTAGATTGTTGATATGTCAATTGGTGATGGTTCGAACCCTAAGTGGGGGAGAACCAGGTATTTTATAGAGAGATCCAAAGATTTGTGCAAGAGCGGATAGGGGTTGGATTCAGAGACATGCGGCTCGAATTCATGAGACCAGGGTCATTGGTGATCAAGGAGAGTTGCAGAGCGAGATAATGCATGTGGTACGTTTTTGAGAAAGGATGAGTGTCTCCACGGCAGGTGGTCAATGATCGGGAATCTGGTGGTGGTCAGGGCTGTTCCAAGTGGAAGGCTCGTAAGGATGGTATGGGCAGTTGAGAACTTCTGAGTCGAAGTATGGATTGTATATGCCCCTTTTGGGGTAGATAGAAGATGATCGAGCAGCCGACTCCCGGGCCGGTATGTGTATTCTTGCCTGTATTTTGAGCAGTAGAGGAAAGGATTTCAGAGGATAACCAGCGTGTTCTGAAGCGATAGAGCTTTCTCTGTATTCCAATTGAGTGTTTGGATACACCGAAGTTGCGCATTGGGTAAAATGAAGAATTAATTATGGGGTTTAGAGAAAATTTATTGTTGTATCTGTATGGTGTTGGGAGTAGGAGATCAGCGGTTGAGGCAGGACATTGTGATGTTCTGTAATGGTGTTCCGTGGTACCCGGGTATAATATCCCGATTTCGGAGTTATTTAGAATCTTGAGTTTGAAACGAATAGTGGTGTATCATGTATCTACGGTTCCAGTGGGAGCCCTTCGAGTATTGGCATCAAGAGGGATTATTTAAGAAAGTGGATCTCCACAGAGGTAGGTATTTTGTTATGACGGTTGCCTCCAGAGTCTGTGATGCATATTCGGGTCGAGTATGTGTAGCTATCTATGATAGTCTGCAGAGCATGAGTTAGTGGATGTAGTGTGGTGTTGTGATGCTACGGGGAGTCATAGTGCTCACAAGTCAGAGAGAGGGAGTTGTGATACTACGGGAAGCCGTAGTACTCATTAGTCAGTGGGTGTTGTGATACTGCGGCGAGCCGTAGTATTCATTAGTAAGAGGGTGTTGTGATACTGCGAGGAGCCGTAGTACTCACTAGTCAGAGGGTGTTGTGATACTGCGGGGAGCCGTAGTACTCACTAGTCAGAGGGTGTTGTGATACTACGGGGAGCCGTAGTACTCACTAGTCATCGAGAGGTTATCGTGATGTTGCGGGGAGCCATAGTACTCACTAGACGACAAGAGAGTGTGATGATGGAGTGTTCTCCGATCAGTGTATGATGCGTAAGAGTTTTAGGCTTGAGTAACCCTAGTATTGAGTTTTTGGAGCCTGGTGGTTGAACCAGGGGCGAGACTAGGGTCTCCATCTCTGTCGGGAATAATTATATTTTGTTTTGAGTTGTGATTGTCGCAACATGAGGGAATTGGAAAAGTGGTATTCGCACGGGGCGCAGGTCGAGTCAAGATGAGTGTCTCATTGGGAAGCGAGGTTCCAACTTTGGGTCGGACCAAACTATTGAGTTGAGTTTGGCATTGATGGAGTGTGGGTAAACGAGATGAGATTCTAGAATTCTGAGGTAAATCCTTGGATGAGGGGTATTGTTGTCATCAGATGTCTAAAACCTGTATAGGTCAGTACTCGGGTATGGGAGATTCGGCGAGATGCGCAGCAGACACCAGAGGCCAGAGTTGAGTCGATCCTTGGTTGGATTGTATTTTTCGTATGATGAAAAGAGAATTTTGTGACTTGCGTGTCACTAGGCCGGGATAGTGGTCACGGGGAGGAAGTTAGTGAGATATTTTGTATCATGTTATGGGTGACCTTTGGAGGTTCAGTTGTGGAGTCAAAAGCTGACCTGGTGCTCAGTATTTAAGAGGGATATGAGAAATGAGCTAGAGCTTATCATGGTGATGTCTGATGACACTTCAGAGCGAGCGAACGATTCAGATGCTCGAGGACATGCTTCGGGCATGTGTATTAGATTTCGGAGGGAGTTGGGACACGTATTTACCTTTGGCTAAGTTTTCCCATAACAACAGCCATCATTCGAGCATCGGTATGCCACCCTTTGAGCTGTTGTATGGGAGGAAGTGTCGGACTCCCATATGGTGGGGAGAGGTCGGGTAACGTGTGATGGGCAACACTGAGATAGTGCTTCAAACGACCGAGCAGATTTAGCAGGTCAGACAGTGGTTACTGACGGCCCAGAGCCGTCAGAAGAGTTATGCGGATAGACGATGGTCAGAGCTCGAGTTTCAGGTCGGTGACTTCGTACTCCTGAAGGTATCTCCTTGGAAAGGAGTGATCCGGTTCAGGAAGAGGGGAAAGTTGGGACCCCGATATATTGGTCCATTCCGAGTGATTGCGAGGGTAGGCCGGGTAGCCTACCGGTTGGAGCTACCTGCAGAGTTGGGCCAGATTCATAACACCTTTCACGTATCACCGCTGAGGAAGTGTATAGCCGACAAGTCGGCAGTGGTACCATTAGAGGATATTTAGATGGATGCGAGCCTGAACTATGTTGAGAGACCAGTTACGATTATGGATCGGAAGATCAAGGTTCCGAGGAACAAGGAAGTGCCCCTGGTGTAGGTCCAGTGGCAACATCGGAAAGGGTCAGAGTTGACTTGGGAGCCGGAGCGAGAGATGCGTGAGCAGTATGCAGAGTTGTTTGCGGAGTAAGACTTCGAGGACGAAGTCTGATTCTAGTGGGGGAGAATTGTAACATCTGGATTTTCAGGGTTATTATTGTGCAGTTTAATCTTTTGATTAAAGGAGAGACTCGACGAGTTGAGGATCCAACTCGTTGAGTCAAGTCGGGTTTCTCACGCGGGTTTAATGAGTGGACCCGGCGAGTCAGAGGAGGGACTCACCGAGTAGGTGCTGGGCAGAGAAACCCTAATTTCTCCAGTTTGGGACCTATTTAAAGGTCCTTATGGCCTTCATTTGCGGCCACTACACCCTGAGAAAACTTGGAGAGCAGAGAGGAAGCTTGTAGTGCAAGAGGAGGGCTAATTCATCATCCTTTGGAGTGTCTTAGCAAAAGGAAGGAAGGATTTCGAGTTGGGCTGTCTTGTGGGACTCAAATCTTCCATCATTTTTTTCAGAGATGCTGTGAGAGGTAAGGGTTCATGTCCATCTTCTTGTTTAGTAGATTTCATGAATCTAGGGTTTCTTCATGCTTTATTTAGCTTGAATATAGAGTATGAGAGGTCCCATGGTGAAATGATTCCTAGATCTGGACCTTAAGAGGTCCATAGATCCCCTTCAATTCTGCTTTATGCCTTTTCCTTGGAGTTATGAGCTAGGGTTGTCATGATATGAAGGATTTCACCAAAATAAGCATAGAGAGCCTTGCATGTGTACCAAGATTTGACCTTTATGTGGTTATTGGTCATAGGGAAGTCAGATCTATGGATTAGAGGAGTGGATCTGACCTCAGAAGGTCAGATGAGTATTGTCATGGGAGCAACTCGCCGAGTTCATGAGAGGACTCTACGAGTCGAGTTGGGGTTGCCCCGCGATTCGTAACATGTGTAACTCGTCGAGCAAGGGGTTGACTCGACGTGTCAAGCGAGGCTAGGAGGAGGATTTTTTGGACACGTGCGGACTCGCTGAGTCGCCCATGTGCACTCGACGATTCAGGTCAAAGCTTGACCGTTGAATTTCGTTGACTTTAGGGTTTTGGTCAAGACTGACTTAAGAGAGTTCAGGGAGGGGTAGAATGGTCTTCTACCCAATCTTTAAAGTTGAGACAATGAGAGAGTATTGATCGGGGATGTTATTGGAATAATAGGAGGAGGCCAGGTCGGGACGTTGCGCACGAGAGTTTATCCGACTTCGTTGAGGTGAGTCTTCTCACTATACTTTACCTAGAGTGGTAACAGAGTTATGTGACAGTGTATCTTAGAGTTATGTGCCAGTGTATTTGAATGCTATTTATGTGTTGAGATTTATTGCGATATGTGATATGTGTGACAACCCGAAATTTCCATTCTGTACAAACCATTTGAAGCCAATAGAAGTAGAACAGTTACAGTGAAATTCCAGACTTCGAGTATAAGTTTGGCAGTTTTTCAGGATTTACACTTAAGGAGATATCAGGAGAGTGGATGCACTAGGGTTTCGTGCAACACTATTATTCCAACACTCTGTTATATTAGAAATCATTTCGGGAATAAAAATATTTTCTGCCAAAAATATCTCAAGACTATAAATAGAATTCTGAACCAAATTATGTCATTAGTTACATTTCCAACTAGAGAAAAGTCATTTTCTCTCTCACGGATCTTCGAGTGTTTATCCCAAATCGTGAGTACACTTCTCTAGTTGCCTTATAATGCTTATAATGTGCTTAATAACTTAGATTACATAGCAAATCTGTGAGATTCGGGAGTTTACCGCCCAAGAACGTTCTTGGAGAGTAAACTCCTATATGTGGCTTAAATGCTACCTAGTCTTTTCCCCATGTTAGGTAACGAACTTAGGCTTGTATATAAGTGTGTTTAAGACTAGAAAACAAACAAGAACACCAAGATTAGGGTGTTCACGGCCCAAGAAGTTCTTGGACCGTGAACTCCAAAATCAAAGGCTAAAGAGTGCCTAAACCACTCCTAAAGCCTTGGACATTAGACTAGAATTATTCCTAGCTAATTTGTGGACCTTAAAACATCAAAAACCCATCCCCATGAGAGATTATGGCCGTAATATCTAAGGGAAAAGGTTCATGGGCCATGAACATCAAGGAAGGGTACCATAGTATGCCTAATGCCTTCATTAGCCTTAGATAATTGTCTAAAACCTTTCCTAAATGAGTTTGGGACTTGAAAGCACAAAAAGACCCACTTCCATATGAGTTTACGGCAGTAAAATCAAAAGGAAATGGCCTTAGGGCCGTAAACTCCTAAAAGGAGTGTTTTAAAGCCCTAAACTAGTCCAAGGATTAAACTACCAAGTAGAACTCCTTCTAGAAATCAAGTAACACTTCAAAACAAATAATGTCATTATGTTTGAGAGCTTACGGCCATAAACTCAAGGGTTTACGATCGTAAACTCCTTGTGTGGTGTTTATTGAAGAGTAAACACACATATAAGGGCCTTTGGAACCCTAAACCCCTTTAGCCTTGTCCCACAACAACTTAGAGGCAACCCTTAGGACTTATAACACTTATACAAAGTGTGTTCATGTTCTAGAGTTTCCTAACTTAATTTATGAGTTGTCATTTGTCTAATTAGTTATATATATACTCATTATATGATAACTAGGCTCGTGCGTGTGAACAAGTCTCCGTTTGCCACCTAGCACAGTATCTGACACTTCAATCCAATCTACTCACCACAAGTGAGTTCATACCCCTTAATCAATGTTTTAACTATTTTAAATGTTTTATGGGGGGATACAAGTAGAATCATGCTACTTATTATATCAATCACATGTGATTAATAAGCAGCATTCAAATGATTTAATACTCATTAGCCGTTTTACCAAACAGTTTCCTTCAAATGTTTTTCATAAATACTTTATGTGTTTAAAACTCCTTATTAAACTGTTCATTTTACTCAGTATATTACATTTCAAACTTATTTACAATTGTGTTTCAAACAAATGTTTCTTTATACTAAACTGTTTTATCAAACCCATGCCTTCAAACCGTTTTATAGATTGACATCAAATCGATCTTTTCTTAAGATAATAATTATGTTCAAAGGTTTTACAAAACTTTTTTATGCTTTTATATTATAAATTGCATGCCTCTATATGTATAGTTATATAATAAATGTTTAAAAGACTTAGGAAGGCTATCCACCCTATTTCCTTTTCGCGCTTGAGATGTGGTCTGGTGGGATATCGGGTACTCGTCCAAAGGTCGTTTAAATATTAGTTATATAACATATGTACATATATAGTCATAAAGGCCCTTCCAGTTCATCCCATGCCCTTGGGTAGCAAGGGTATACATCCATGTCCATACTTACCAGTTAGATTACTAGTAAACTACCTTAGGGGTGGTTTAGGAAGATACTAGAACTATTACTAGAACACAATATCATACTATGAGTCAGTTCATTCATGAGTCAATACTTACTACTATGAGAACATATACAACTATATTAGAGAAGAACATATACAACTATACTAGAGAAGAACATATACAACTATACTAGGAAGAGAACATGTACAACGATACTAGAACGAGTACATTACTATACTTGCTAGGTAGAGAGCACGTACATTACAGCTAGAACAGTTCATTACATATATATATATATATATATATATATATATATATATATATATATATATGAATACGTTAATAATTGTGATCCACTGTATCGGAGCATGCCTTAAATGTCATGGCCCGAGTTGTAGCCAGAGTCTCTTGAAGGGAGAGTGTGAGTTTGCGTATAGATCTATACTGGATTGACTATCCTACACCTTGCTGCTAGCTACAGCCGGACCTGCAGGTCTGCGGGTGCCAAACGTTATTCCGTTTTTACGACCTACATTTGTCGTTGTTTATCCAGTCGATAGTATGGTACAATTAATCACATGATGCCTTATTATAAATCTGGTTTAAGGTAGTTAGTACAGTAGTAGTTCCTATAATACAACACTACAGTACTACATTAATTTCCCCTTTTCATATTTTAGTGATCATTTCACTTAAACATTAAATGTAAAAACTATATTTTGTAAATGACAGTTACACTTGGGAAAATTACACACTTTTACAAGAATCAAACATTTAGAACAGTTAAGTCTTGGTAGAAGACTACATTGAGAACAGTTAGGTCTTGGTAGAAGACACACTTTACATAATAGTAGGAATCATAGGGATTTCTAGGGTTTTTCAAACGTTTACAGTTGTTTTACAAACATTTTTACACTTACAGTTCATATACATTTTAATACTTACAAATTCTTACATACAAATTAAGACACTAAAATACTTATGATCTCACCAGCTTTAAAGCTGATACTCGCTATCAAAATTACTTGTATCCTCAGGTCATCATAGACAGGTACCGATGCAAGGATTAGGGAAGATGGAGCTCGTTGAACACTCATCTTTCATTTTGATTTATGCTTTAGTGTTTATCAAAATTTGACAGAACACACTTGTATAATAATTATATTATTAACGCAATGGATGATGTTGTTGCTTGTTTACTACTTTACATTGTTGTGATACTATACATGACGTCCTCCGCCCCAGAACGTTTCTGCCGTTCATGGTTTTGGGGTGTGACAATATGCATGATTCAGAGTTTTTAGAGTTAGGACCAGTGGGTCCATAGAGTTAGGACCTTTGGGTCCATAGAGTTAGGGCCAGAGGGCCCACAGTGTCACACCCCCAAACCAGAACGACGGAAACGTTCGGGGGCTGAGGACGTCATACTCAGTATCATAACAGTTCATAGAAAGGAAAGTACACACCACCATACATACATATATATATATATATATAAAGATTTCAAAAATGTTTACATCATTGTATTCATTACATGCTCAAAAGATAAATGCATAAACATCTTTCAAAAGAAATAATTAACGTCAGCGCGTTAATCCCCAAAAGTTGATTTCCAAACTTGCTTAACGGTTCCCTGAGAATACAAGTTATTTCAAAGAAAAAGTGTCAATAATTAAGTTGGTGAGTTCATAAGTGGTTTAGAAACATTGAATGCCATTCCAAAATGAGTGTATATTTTCCAAGAAAATCCCTTATTTTCTTATAAAAGAATGAAATGCATGAGAGTATTTGTGTTGAAAAATGTAGCTAGTTGAACCAAGAAAATCCCTTATTTTCCTAATAGTTGTTTGGTTTGTATACAGGAAAAACCCTTATTTTCCTAACATAACTGGCAGCCTCTAAGACCGAAAATCGCAAGCAACCGACGTGCTTAAAAGTTGTGGCATAGTTTTATATAATAAAGCTATACGAAGACCGCACTTGTTAGATGAAGAATAGTTTTAATAGCTACTCATTCATAAAAGAATAATACCATAATAATTGTATATCCGGTGAGTTTTATAACCATACTAAACATAATATGCCTGTAGCGACGTTCTTCAGGCGTCGTAGCGTTATGACAACTGTCACCCCAAAAGACGGACTGTAGCTAACAGTCAGGGCGCGGGATCATGACTTCCCGTATAGATCTACACACATTTGACACGTTCTCCGAACGGGAGACTCTGGTTATAGACAGGACTTGAAGCGGTACCTTTTCGCAAAAAGGTATGATTTGAAGATGTACACGTCTCACGGATTCTCAACTAAGTCTGTATTAAAGTAGTAGTTTTGTATGCAAAGTTTATCCTTTTTCACAACATTTGACAAAGCATAAATCATAAGTTCTTTGGATGTATAAAACGGTTTAGTAAAGAATGTTACCCTTGATTTGATGTATTTGTATGTAAACGTATAAATAAAACATATTTCTATTTATAAACATATTGTATCCCAAGAGGGTAAAGTTGTGTTGTGAGGTGTTTTGCATGATAATGACTTCATAAGACAGTTAAAACAACAGTATGAAAAGTATATAAAAAGATCGATGTTTCACACGATTTTAGTCGTGTGTTTACTTGTATTCCCCCCCCCCCTAAAAGAGTATAAAAAGCATTTAAAAACGTATTTAAAGTGTGTTTGCAGGGGTATGAACTCACTTGATTGAAGTGGTTGATTTGAAATAGTCGAGAGAAGAATCGAGCAGAACTTTGACAGGAAGAGTTGAAAGCGGGGGAAAATCTCGGGAATCTCGGGAACACAAAACCTTCCTTCGGGACTTGAAGGTGAAAACCGGTGCTTCGGGAGGGCTTCGGGAGCTTAACCGCAGAGTTTCAGCACGAGAGATGGAAGAATGGAGCACCTAAACCCGGCACCCCAAGAGTTCTATTTATAGGGGCATTTCTGGTGTGCCACGCCGTGGCTAAGGTTGGCCACGTCGTGGGGAGCAAGCCCTATCCCCTTCCGTTGATTGGACGCCCTCAGTCGCTTGCCGGGTCGTGGCCAAGCTGTGCCACGTCGTGGGGGCCTGACAGCCTCGGATTTTGGACCCTGAACTTGTAAAATCCGTAACTTTCGCATACGAGCTCCGTTTTCGACGTTCTTTATATGCACGCGTAGCTGAAAATGTTATCTACAACTCTCGTTTAGACTTCATTGGCAAATTTTGAATTTATTTATAATTATTTATTTTTAACGGGCCGGAACACGAAAAGTCCGTTAAAAATCCATAACTTCTTCATTTGATGTCCGTTTTCGTCAGACTTTTCGCCGTTGCGCTACTAATGTTGAGACCTTCGATTCTAATTTAGGTTGTTTTGGTCAAAAGTATCTCGAGCTCTATTTCGAGTTTTTAGCTGTCTACTGCTATACCCGAATCTTGGAAAAATCATAACTTTCTCATACGAAGTCAGATTTGTACGTTCTTTTTATGTACGCTCACGGTTTGATGTTATCTATAACATTCATTTAGATACTTAAGGCTAAAAACTATTGTATTGAAACTTCGTGTTTTTCGTTAAATCGGTGTTGCTGGTTTTTGTCGGAAATCTTAGAATGGTCATAACTTTTTCGTTATAACTCGGTTTTTAGTGTTCTTAGTATTTCTATAAACCTTGACACATTATCTAGCAAAATAGACATCCTTATAGAGACTTTTACACATTTTATTATTTCAAAAGTATTTACAATACTTGACTTTTTAGGTCATTACATAGAGTTGAAATATCGGGTTGTTACATCATCCCCCCGTTAGAGGGAATTTCGTCCCGAAATTTTAATACAAAAGAGAAGTCTTAGGGGCTGAGGAAGAGGTGCGGATATTTCTGTTGCATTTGGTCTTCCCGTTCCCATGTGAACTCGGGTCCTCTCTTAGCATTCCATCGAACCTTTACTATTGGAATGCGACTCTGTTTAGTTCGTTTAACTTCCCTATCTATGATCTTGACGGGTTCTTCCACAAAGTTAAGATTTTCATTTAGTTCGATTTCATCGAGTGGGATTACAAGTGTTTCGTCGGACAAACACTTCTTCAGGTTCGATATGTGGAATACTGGATGTACTTTGTTAAGCTCGATTGGAAGTTGGAGTTTGTAGGCCACTGGACCAACTCTTGAGATGATTTCGAAGGGTCCAACGTACCTAGGATTTAGCTTTCCATGCTTTCCAAAGCGTATCATGCCCTTCCAGGGTGAGACCTTCAGTAGTACACAGTCGCCAATCTGGAATTCCAAGGGTTTACGTCTTTTGTCGGCATAGCTCTTTTGCCTATCCCTTGACGACTTTAGTCGTTCTCGTATTTGCACGATCTTTTCAGTCGTTTCTCTGATGATCTCCGGACCAGTGAGGGTGCTATTAGGGACTAGACCTTTTGCCAATTGCGTGTCGCCCACTTCCGTCCAGCACAGAGGTGATCTGCACTTACGGCCGTAAAGGGCTTTGAATGGAGCGGTCTTGATACTAGTATGGTAACTATTGTTATAAGAGAACTCGAACAAAGGTAAGTGAACATCCCATGCCTTACCAAAGTCAATTACACATGCTCGCAACATGTCTTCCAAGGTTTGGATCGTCCTCTCGCTCTGTCCGTCAGTTTGTGGGTGGTATGCTGTGCTCATATCCAACCTTGTTCCCATCGATTTTTGCAGCGATTGCCAGAATCTGGAAGTGAATCTGCTGTCTCTATCTGAGATGATGGACATCGGTACTCCATGAAGTCGTACGATCTCCCGGATGTAGGTTCTTGATAGTTTTTCCATCCTATCGGTTTCCTTGATCGGTAAGAAATGGGCTGACTTGGTTAATCTGTCGACGATTACCCAAATAGTATCTTGGCCACTCTGAGTTTTGGGCAGTTTGGTTATGAAGTCCATGGAAATCTGCTCCCATTTCCACTCAGGTATTTCAGGTTGTTGGAGTAGACCTGAGGGTTTCTGGTGTTCTATTTTTATTTTGGCGCAAGTTAAACACTTGCTCACATAAGTAGCAATCTCCGCTTTCATGTTTGGCCACCAGTAGAGTTGCTTGAGATCTAGATACATCTTGTCTGACCCTGGGTGTACGGAGTATGGGGTCCTGTGTGCCTCGCTCATAACTACCTCTCTGAATCCACCAAACATGGGTGTCCAGATACGGTTCATGAGATAGCGTGCTCCGTCACTCTTGATTTCTAAGTTCTTGTCCATTCCCCTAAGGGCCTCACCTGCCACGTTTTCGGGTTTCAAGGCCTCTATTTGAGCTTCCTTGACTTGCATTGATAGGTGCGAATGGATCGACATAGCTAATGACTTCACTCTTCGGCCAGAGTACTCCTTTCGACTAAGGGCATCAGCTACGACGTTTGCCTTTCCCGGATGATAGCGAATCTCACATTTGTAGTCGTTGAGCAACTCGACCCAACGTCGTTGTCTCATGTTTAACTCTTTCTGGTCGAAGATGTGTTGGAGGCTCTTGTGGTCTGTAAAGACAGTGCACTTGGTACCGTAAAGGTAGTGCCTCCAGATTTTAAGAGCGAATACCACTGCTCCAAGTTCTAAGTCATGAGTGGTGTAATTGACCTCATGCGTTTTCAGTTGTCGTGAGGCATATGCAATAACCTTTCCCCTCTGCATTAGCACACAACCCAGCCCTTGCTTCGAAGCGTCGCAATACACCACAAAATCTTCGGTCCCTTCCGGAAGAGAAAGGATAGGTGCACTGCAAAGGGCTTGTTTCAAGGTTTGAAATGCAGCATCTTGCTTTTCTCCCCAGTTGTAGGTCACACCTTTCTGGGTTAAAGCGGTAAGAGGCTTTGTGATGCTGGAGAAATTTTGGATGAACCTTCGATAGTAACCAGCAAGACCTAGAAATTGGCGAATTTCTGTTGGTGTAGTTGGTGCAGACCAGTTTTCGATAGCCTTGATTTTCGAGGGGTCCACGTGGATTCCTTCCTTGCTGACCACGTGACCGAGGAAGTCCACCTTTCTAATCCAAAACTCACATTTTGAGAATTCTGCATAAAGTCTCTCAGTCCGTAACGTCTCTAAGACTTGTCTCAGGTGTTGACTATGTTCTTCTTTATTCTTTGAATAAATGAGTATGTCGTCTATGAATACTATCACAAATTTATCCAAGAATGGACGACATACCCGATTCATTAGATCCATGAATACGGCCGGGGCGTTGGTTAGTTCGAACGGCATCACTACGAACTCGTAATGTCCGTATCTCGTCCGGAAGGCCGTCTTGGGAACATCACTCTCTAGGACTCGCAGCTGGTGATATCCCGACCTCAGATCGATCTTGGAAAAGTAGTTGGCTCCTTGGAGTTGATCGAATAAGTCGTCGATTCGGGGTAGGGGGTATCGGTTCTTGATGGTAAGTTTGTTGAGTTCTCGGTAGTCGATGCACATCCTGAACGATCCATCTTTCTTTTTCACGAACAACACGGGTGCTCCCCAAGGTGAGAAGCTCGGCCTGATGAATCCTTTTCCAAGTAGTTCATTCAGTTGGCTGGATAGCTCCTGCATCTCTGCCGGGGCTAATCGATAGGGTGCTTTGGCTACTGGGGTAGCTCCGGGAATCAGATCGATTCTGAATTCGACTTGTCTTGCGGGTGGTATCCCTGGAAGGTCCTCGGGAAACACGTCGGGAAAATCGCATACGTCGGGCACATCCTTGACGTCCTGGACTTCGCGTTTCACATCTACAACATGTGCTAAAAATGCGTGACACTCCTTGCGTAGGTACTTCTGAGCTTGGATACTTGAGATGATACTAAGAGTGGTACTAGGTTTGTCGCCCAAGACAAGGAAGGTTTCGCCGGTTGGCAGGTTAAGGCGAACGGCCTTATCGTAACATAAAATGTCTGCACGATGTGAACTCAGCCAATCCATGCCAATGATGACATCGAAACTCTTAATTGAGACTGGCATGAGGTTGATTTGAAAGAGATCATCATTTAGAGTTAGGATGCAGTTTAAATATATCTCCTTAGTGCCTTCGGTTTTCCCGTTGGCCATTTCTACTATGAATGGTTCATTTAATGATCGTGGTATTGGTTTTAGCATGCCTTTAAAGTCGTGACTCACAAAACTCCTTTCCGCTCCACTATCAAACAAAATGCATGCATACGAGTTATCGAGAAGAAACGTACCCGTAACAACAGTAGGGTCCGCAATGGCTTCACCTTGTCCCATTGCGAAAACTCGGCCCCTTCCACCGGTACTCCTGTTGTTTGCCTTCAGGCAGTCCCTGCGGTAGTGCCCTGTGTCCCCCCACTCAAAGCAGGCGCGGCTTATTCCGGTATTAGCAGTGGGGGCGGATTGTTGGGTTTTCTCTTTGCAATAGCGGGCTGTATGACCCTTCTTATTGCACCTGGTGCATTGAAGGTCACGGCAGAGACCGTGGTGGTGGAAGTTGCATTGGTTACATTTCGGTAGTTTTCCATTGTATGAGCTTGTGGGGGCAGAGTTGGTAGGTACAGTAATAGTGTGGGTCGCTATCACTTGTTGTTTCTTGGGGTTCTCCTGGAGGGTTTGTCCCCTCCTCTTGTTCCAAGGCTTACTCTGGCCCTGAGCCTCCCTAGGTGGATTTGCGGTTGCTGCAATGGTACTCTGTTTCACTCCGTGGTCGATGAGACGTTGAGCCAGGCGTTTAGCGTTGTTGTAGGTGATAGAGTTGGAGGCTAGGACATGCCCTTGAATCTGGGGTGACAACCCCCAAATGTACCTTTCGACCTTCTTCGATTCTGGGTTGACCATGGTAGGGCACAAAGCAGCGAGATCGTTGAACCTAGCTGTGTAGGCGACTAGATCAGACCCAGCCATTTTTAAATTCCAGAGCTCCTGCTCAAGCTTTTGCACTTCGCCCCTTGGGCAGTACTCTTCCAGTAGTAGAACCTTCAGTTCTTCCCAACTCATGGCGTTAGCGATAGTGAGCGTCACTGAATTCACATGGCTTTTCCACCAAGTGAGGGCTCGATCTATGAAGGTGCAAGCAGCGAACTTAACCTTGCTTGTTTCTTGGCACAAGCAGATCTCGAAGACCGTTTCGGTCTTTTCAAACCATTGCATTAGTGCAATGACTCCTCCACTGCCATTAAAGGTCTTTGGTTTTGAGTTGGAGAACTCCTTGTAAGTACACTCCCTTACATGGCCCTGGCCGGTGCCACGATTGGGATGATTCGTGCTGCTTCCTGTACCTTCATTTGCATTGGAGTTTATTTGAGAGAGGGCTGCTGCTACTGCTGCTGTGATAGCAGCCTGGACCATTGACGGATCATAAGTTAGTGGTGGAGGTGGTGGTGGGGTTGCGTTGGTACGTGCTGATCTACGAGGAGGCATTGCGCTGCCAAAAGAAAAATGAGATATTATAAGTTTCGGTGGTTGCGAGTTGAATGATATTGAGTTAACTACCTTAAATAGATTAAGAATTTGGTTTGGCCAACACTGGGTTTTGAGCTTGATTCATTAATAACGTTTGAATGGATGTACTTATGAATTGAACGGACTACACATAATTAAAACAAGAAAGAGATATGCCCTATATATATTAAACATATAGTTGTGTTACATCCGAGTTTAGACAAAACTTTTTGACCTTTCTAAAGGTCTCCGATTACAGAAAGTTTTAAAGAAAAGAATATTCTTATCCGAAGTCCTAATTTATAACAAAATTTGAAATCCTGGCAAGCACTATTTGCGACGTAGGTTACGCTTGGAGCTTGACTCCGCATCTGATTGATTCGATTCCATTAGACGCCTATCAAAAGTGGCTTGTTGATCCCTTAACTCGGCTAGGGCTGCAATCATCTGTGCCTGAAATGCCTCAGATTGGAGTTGGGCATGGTCCTGAATTCCATCCAGCCTACGGATGTCAGAAGTGTGGACCTGCACTTCTACGTTGATCTCGCGGATCCGGTTGGCTTGAACTCCGGATTGATAGCATTGGTTGGCTAGTTTGCCAACCATGACCGGAAGTGCTCGGTCTGCCGATCCCCCGCCTCTGACATCATAAAAGTCTCGGCACATGCCATAGGGAGGGCGTAAGCTTTGTTATCGGCTCCAATGGTGGAGGTGACTTCCCCACACAGGAGTGGGTCCTTGGAAGTTCCTCACATGGACAGGAGGTTGTGGGGCCGGTGGATTGATAACCTCTGGCTCTAAATCTGTACCAGATTCATCTCCCTCATCCAATTCTATCGGCTCTTCGTCTTCTTCGAGATCTTCTTCGACCCATCCTCCATTACCTTGGTTGGGGTAGTAGGGGTCATTGGGGTGATGGAATCCAGCCATTTAGTCTGTACGAGAATAGGGTTAGGAATTTACTGTAAGCTAGAGCACATTTATTTTACCCTAATGGTTGATGATAACCCAAAAGCTCCCTTAGTATTATGCAATGACGTGCTTTTGGTAAGTTTTAAATTTTGTTGTCCACTGCAAACACTCCTCGGCACACATTAGTCGACTCTCGGACAAATATAGTTGATCAGGCTATATCCTTCCCAGTTCCGATTACATGTCCCAAGGCGTACCTGCACTGCACAACTTATTTATAATACTTCTAAAATGTTCCGATGTGAAACTGTTATTAGTACGAAATGAATGCATGCTTACTTTACAAAAACTAAATAAATTTAATTTCAAAAGTATGACTCTTCTCAGAGTGTTTTTGCCCAGTTAAGTTTATAGTTGTATACCAAAAATAGTTTTGATATACTTAATTCCCTATAAACGATGCTCTGATACCAATCTGTCACACCCCCAAACCAGAACGGCGGAAACGTTCGGGGGCGGAGGACGTCATACTCAGTATCATAATAGTTCATAGAAAGGGAAGTACACACCACCATACATATATATAAAGATTTCAAAAATGTTTACATCATTGTATTCATTACATGCTCAAAAGATAAATGCATAAACATCTTTTAAAAGAAATAATTAACGTCAGCGCGTTAATCCCCAAAAGTTGATTTCCAAACCTGCTTAACGGTTCCCTGAGAATACAAGTTATTTCAAAGAAAAAGTGTCAACAATTAAGTTGGTGAGTTCATAAGTGGTTTAGAAACATTGAATGCCATTCCAAAATGAGTGTATATTTTCCAAGAAAATCCCTTATTTTCTTATAAAAGAATGAAATGCATGAGAGTATTTGTGTTGAAAAATGTAGCTAGTTGAACCAAGAAAATCCCTTATTTTCCTAATAGTTGTTTGGTTGTATACAGGAAAAACCCTTATTTTCCTAACATAACTGGCAGCCTCTAAGACCGAAAATCGCAAGCAACCGACGTGCTTAAAAGTTGTGGCATAGTTTTATATAATAAAGCTATACGAAGATCGCACTTGTTAGATGAAGAATAGTTAATAGCTACTCATTCATAAAAGCATAATACCATAATAATTGTATATCCGGTGAGTTTTATAACCATACTAAACATAATATGCCTGTAGCGACGTTCTTCAGGCGTCGTAGCGTTATGACAACTGTCACCCCAAAAGACGAACTGTAGCTAACAGTCAGGGCGCGGGATCATGACTTCCCGTATAGATCTATACACATTTGACACGTTCTCCGAACGGGAGACTCTGGTTATAGACAGGACTTGAAGCGGTACCTTTTCGCAAAAAGGTATGATTTGAAGATGTACACGTCTCACGGATTCTCAACTAAGTCTGTATTAAAGTAGTAGTTTTGTATGCAAAGTTTATCCTTTTTCACAATATTTGACAAAGCATAAATCATAAGTTCTTTGGATGTATAAAACGGTTTAGTAAAGAATGTTACCCTTGATATGATGTATTTGTATGTAAACGTATAAATAAAACATATTTCTATTTATAAACATATTGTATCCCAAGAGGGTAAAGTTGTGTTATGAGGTGTTTTGCATGATAATGACTTCATAAGACAGTTAAAACAACAGTATGAAAAGTATATAAAAAGATCGATGTTTCACACGATTTTAGTCGTGTGTTTACTTGTATTCCCCCCCCCCCCCTAAAAGAGTATAAAAAGCATTTAAAAACGTATTTAAAGTGTGTTTGCAGGGGTATGAACTCACTTGATTGAAGTGGTTGATTTGAAATAGTCGAGAGAAGAATCGAGCAGAACTTCGACAGGAAGAGTTGAAAGCAAGGGAAAATCTCGGGAATCTCGGGAACACAAAACCTTCCTTCGGGACTTGAAGGTGAAAACCGGGGCTTCGGGAGGGCTTCGGGAGCTTAACCGCAGAGTTTCAGCACGAGAGATGGAAGAATGGAGCACCTAAACCCGGCACCCCAAGAGTTCTATTTATAGGGGCATTTCTGGTGTGCCATGCCGTGGCTAAGGTTGGCCACGTCGTGGGGAGCAAGCCCTATCCCCTTCCGTTGATTGGACGCCCTCAGTCGCTTGCCGGGTCGCGGCCAAGCTGTGCCACGTCGTGGGGGCCTGACAGCCTCGGATTTTGGACCCCGAACTGTAAAATCCGTAACTTTCGCATACGAGCTCCGTTTTCGACGTTCTTTATATGCACGCATAGCTGAAAATGTTATCTACAACTCTCGTTTAGACTTCATTGGCAAACTTTGACTTTATTTTTAATTATTTATTTTTAACGGGCCGGAACACGAAAAGTCGTAGTCTGTGGTTATAATCAAAGTCTCCTGGAGGGAGAGCGAGAGTTTGTGTATAGATCTATACGGAGGTGACTCCCCCACACCTCAGCTGTTCGCTACAATTAGACTCGGCCAGTCTAGGGTGACAAAATCTTAAGATCAATTCCGGCGTTCACCAGAGTGCCAAGACAGACGAACTAGTCATTATCATGCATGGTTATAACGACTCACATAAATAAATCCAATGTAAACAAGGTAATTCAAAATCATTCACGTGATGGGTAACCATTCAAACCGTTATAAGATATGTTTGTTCTGGAAAACATCGGGTTTTTCGGGGAAGTTCAACATTTTCACTTGTACGTTAATACAAATTTTTCAGTTATACATGTTTTGAAATCATCATGCATATATTTACGGATCTTCACACCTTTTTACAAACAATGGTCTTTTCAGAAAATATTGGATTTTTTGGGTTGTTTTCGTTCAAACTACACAAAACATTTTCATACCAAACATGCATATGAACTCACCAACATTCCATATGTTGACCGTTTTTCAAAATAACTTGTATTCTCAGGTAACAGGTAAGTTGAGGAATAAGTGCCAAGTATATCAGTGTGTTTTGCTTTTGAAAACTATCAAACCATTTATGTATGGATTTGTAATGTTAAAACAATGTACTTGATGTGAACAATGTCAGTTGTAATATATTGATGCATGGTGATGTGTATGTTATGATTCATGTATATTCATTATGATGATATTCAATTTAAGTCACGCGAGCCCTCGGACGTTTCCGCCGTCTAGTTTGGGGGTGTGACACATAGGGCCATTCGTGTAATTTACTATAACAAATAACATATGTGGGTATTTTGAGTGGGGTTCGATGTCAGGCAGAACCCGACGATTGTATTGTATGCTGTTATCTTTGTGATTATCACATGTGTTGGTAGGATTATGTGTTTGTATGTTGGACGGGGCCCGTTATGTGAGTATGGGTGGGGGTCGTTATGTGATTAGTTATGTATGGTGTGAGGTATCTTGGGAAAATCACTAATCTTTGTGCTTACAATTTTCAGTTTATGTTTTAGGTACTTCGGTTTTCAAACGGAAGAGCTCAGGATCGTTGCAGAGCACACAACACATGTTTCTGCATTCTATGAATTACTCTGATTTGATGATGTTTTGCTGAATCTTGATTACTTTGGTTTTATGGGAATGTTATGTATTAACGATTTATTAATCTAAAGAAGAAAATTTTATGTTACTATTTTTGGGATGTTTCACTAGTTGATAAAAAAAAGACATTTAATAAGATATAGTAAATAAGCTAGTTGGAATATCTAAAATGACAATTACAAGAATATGATTTTTTATAACTAATTAAGGGTATATTTAAGAAATTTTTAAAAAATTCCTAAAATGTAGTTTTTTTTAAAGCTAATTATAAACTATTTATTGATTGTCAAAATGACAACTAAAAAACCTCGAAAAATAAGCTAGTTGTGACGTGTTAAACACAACATCAATCTAAGTACCACTATAATATATATTCTATGATTGATTTATTTGTATATGTACATAAATTTTGAAGCTTGGACATTTTTTTTAGAACGATGATATTAAAATTAAAAAACTAGCTAAAACTATGGATTACATATGAAGAGTTAAAAAAAAAAGGACAATTCACCCACTCTTACCAATTAATTAACACAAAACTAAGGATTTCCAATTCTAATACAAAAGAACGATTGAGACCGAATAGAATCCTAAATTTAAGACTTAACAGGCTTGCAGCTGCTAAAAAGCAACCTATTCCAAAAAGACAAATAAACCAAAAAATGGTCACACAATTAACATCCAAACATCTTTTAACATTGTCGGCAATACGCACTTGATCAATCCAAGCAACCCAATCTGAAATAGAGCTAAAGATTGGAATGTCCAATTCCCACAAATCCACAACCATACCACAAGAAAAGAAAAGAAGATATGATTGACTCTCTCCACATCAAAATCACATACATGACAACTGATAGAGCCAATATCAATAATATTAAATCAAAATTTATAATTAATCTTTTAAAATGGCAATTAAGGTATGACTATGGATGAGAAAAGGAACCGACCTGGCTGGAACCGACTCGGGAACCGAACTTGTGGAAAATAAAAACCGAATCGGACTGTCGGTTTTACCGGTTTTTATCGCGTCTTCAATGTTGGAACCGACCCTCGATAAATTGCAACATACGGTTCCGGTTTTTGCCCGTCTACCGGTTCTAAAAATCCACAAGAATATCCTCTCGGTCCCGGCCCGACCGGTTCCATCGGGTTTCGGTACCGGTACCAGTTCCAGCATGTTCTTCGTTCCATATGTTCATTCCTAGGTATGACAATTAAAATAAAGATGACTAAAAGTATATGATTTTTTAATAGATATTTATCTAATTTTATATTTTAAATTTATTATAATATTTAATAATTAATTTTATTTATAAAAAATATAATGTCGATATATTATTTTTAATAATATATATTTGTATGTATTTTAACTATGTATTTTAACCTATCATTGATCATGTGTACACCAAAATGCAACCCCTTCCAACATTGTCAATTCAAATTTTAATGCTATTTTAATTAGATCACACATCTTATATTAACAGGAAAAATAAAAATCAAACAGTGCCTAGCCGACACTATTGGACCGGCGCGTACGGCTGCCTCATCATTCCGTTCCGTCATCATTCTTCAAGCAGTCCACACTCAATTTGGGAATTTCCAACCACTCAATACGACCTTAATTTCACACCCACCTCTCCACTTCCTCACATTCATACTCACGGATTTTGATCAATCAGAACAACTTCTAGCAGTGATTCAGCTTCATTGATCGTCACAGAAAGAAATTTTCAGGTGGGAAAGAGAAATGAACGACGGGGATGCAGCAAAGAAGCTAGGCTCGCCGGTGGTGCTGGTGTCGGCTACATCTGCCACTGTTAACGGCATAAATAGTGGTGGTGGTGGTTTGTTCAGCAAAACTCGATATAAGTTCTGGGCAATTACTGCAATTTTGCTACTAGCTTTGTGGTCTATGTTCACCGGCTCCGTCACTCTCAGATGGTCCGGCGCCGGCAACATTAGCAACCCTCTCTCTGATTCCTTCGATTCCCCAGTCCGCGACCTCGACATCTTGGTACCAATCTCTCTATCTTTCTCTACAAACACAATTTTGATTGAACTGAATCTGATTGAAATTCTGTGAATGATTTAGGAAGTTGAGGAGCGGGAGAAACTGGTGAGGAGATTTTGGAATATCTACACACACAGCAGAACAACACGGTTGCCGAGTTTCTGGCAGGAGGCGTTTGAGGCGGCATACGAGCATCTCACCAGCGACGTCGCCGGATCAAGAAACGCGGCCATTTCAGAAATCGCCAAGATGTCGTTAGTCTCCGTGGATGTCGAGCCATTGCCTCTCAACTCGGTTCGCTTTCTTTTAAACCTTAATCAATCATAAATCTACTCTGATTCAATCTCATTGGTTTTAAACAACACTTTTGCTTATTACACAGGGTTTTGGAGGAAGCAGGAAAAGCATGAGGCAAGGTGTTGTCAGGAAGAACACTGCATAAATCTTGCCCACCAACTGTTCGACTAAATGCCATGTAATAAAGTTTCAATTTTCCGAATAGATTACTACATAGTGAAGGCGTGTTTTAGTCGTTTCCAGCATAATAGCTGGAGATGTTGAGCTTCAAGCTGCAAATGCAGTGGTTGTACCAAAATTGTGAACAACATTTATAGTTTTATACATCATGTTATGATAAGAACAATGGGGTATTGAAATATTAATTGCTTGTTTCTTAGTGGGATTTGAAGTAAAATTACATTCCTATGCTTTGAAACTTTACATACAGTTGATCAAATTTTGCGTAATACTATAAACGTTAGGCATGAATGATGAATCAAAGCACGAAATCTTGTAATACTTTGGAAGTGTAGATTTATTGGGTGGTGGGTCTAGGGATGATGAATCCATGTGTATTTCACAACTTTTGTCGATCAAATTTTAGCATCTATGAAATCATGTAATATTATGGAAGTCAACCATTGTGTGTGTTAGTTTAATAGATTATTTGTTTGATTAATTGTTCATGTTTGTTAAGATGCTAAAGAGATATAAACGAAAGTAAACATCTAAATCAAGAACCATAAACTCGGGTCAAAAGTAAAAAAATAGGTCATTTAGATAATCAAAACTAATAGTCAAATTTGAAAAAATCATGTACAAATTACAAAATAGTAAATGAGAGCAAAAAATGTATATCTATTTGACGTTGATAAAGTTTGAAAGAATAAACTTTGTTGATGGATGGATGTCACGGTGCTTTTAGCTTTTCATGATCCCATGACGTTTAATACATAGAACAAACACTAAAAATGTATTTATAAACTTTTACTTTAAGGAGTTTTTTTTTTCTTTTTAAATATAAAGTTAGTAATAATTGTATTAAAGATATACATTGTCGAAGATATCTTTATCAGATAAATAATAGGACGAAATCATTTAATGTTTCTTGAGATATTGATCTCAAATAATATTTTTATAATTATAGTTTTGAAAAAAGTTTGTATTGATAGTCGGTAGATGTTGGTTGAATGATGTCATGTTCGTTTTCCTTATTCCCCTATATTTTGCAAAATGAGTTTCTACATTCAAACAGACAAACACATAGAATATAATCTAACTTATGTTAATACAAAACGATATGATTTAATTTATATTAGACAAAAGTGCAAGCATCTTATGAAAAAAAAAACATAAAACTTTATTAACTTATGTAATTAACAATCAAAGATGAGTAGCTAATTCTAATATTTTAGAATCCAAAATTCCAATTTTTTTCTTTTGAAAAGTCAAACTAATCTACTCCTAATTTTCACCATTTATGTCTAAAATGAGACTTGAACCCATAACCTATCAAATGAGAGAGTCACTTTTTACCGCTAAACCAAAAACCTTTTTATATCCAAAATTCCAACCGAAGCTTTTGCTATATGTGCCAATTCTATTTAAGAAGCAATTATACGGCAACAAGCATTATAATGAAAAGCTTAACAATCGATGAGCTATCACAAATTCATAATAGTACTTAGGTTTTCGACTAATTGGCTCTTTGGAAAAGTAGAATAGTTGACCAAATCAACATTCTACAACTAACACGTAGCAATAAAACAGTAAATAACTGTCAACAAGAACTAAGAACAAAGAAAGTTACAAAGTTACAATTGAAATCTCAAATCCTGAAAACTTATTAACTAAGAATAGAGACCGCCATTCACCAAATTCCAATTTCTTGATCTTGAATTGTGATGTGATGCGGTAATGCTCATAGTGATTGTTATAAAGGAAGAACAGGTGAAAGAAGCTTTTATTGTAAAAATGGGTTTGAAAAAATTTAGGTTTGTGAGATTTTAAAGACATTGTTAGCTTCAGGGGCAGCATAAAGAAGAACATATAATTGTTGTGTTACGAATTCAGACAAATATGTTGGAAAATTTGTTTTAACCAATTTCTAAAAATGAGTTGTTTTTTTGTGCTTTTTTTATGAATTTCAAACCTTAAATATAATCAAAATGTAACAATTTTGTGTTCTCCTCCATACTTCGTTTTGATATATCACACGTCCAAACAGATTACCAATGAATGAGAAATTTTACGTTAAAGTGAGGTGTTTGGAAGAAATTAACAAGTGAGTTAATTAGGTTTTTTGTTTTATTTATCCTACATGGGGGGGGGGGGGGGGGGGGGGGAGGGGATGAAAAGTTCAAATGCGAGTTAGATTGACTTTGGTTCACTGAACTTGTGTGCAAGTGCTCGTCTCGCGGGTATGACTGCATCACCGATTGATTAAATTGTTTTGTATTTTATCCTTCTACTTCATCTTCCTACCTATTCATTGATTGTCAAGTATCAATTCTTGTCATAATCCATTGAATACAAGGAAAAATAGAAAGATTTTATAGGAGGAACTTTTCTAAGAATAAACTTTTTTTGGCCACAAGTGAGTCGTAGAAGTGTTGAGGGCTCGTTGATAGTGGGCCGAGGTTGGTTGGATGGGCTACTTGCTCCAAATTTTATAGAATATTATATAGCTATTCGAATCCGAAAAATTGGATTTATGTGTATATGCGAGTTTCAGGTAATTTGGGATACAAAAATTATGGAAAAGCATAATATGCTGTATATTTATTTATAAATCCTTATAGGGGGTGCATATATGATAGTGCACATTAGGAAGATGATAGCTCTTCAGTAAACATGGCGGGAATTCTTGGCGCCATACGACATACTCTATCTTTTAGGAGGGACTATTTCATCCCTTATAAACCCTACCCCCATCACCATAACCCTTTTCATCCATTTCGTTCTCCCATCTTCAATCGCTCATCAAAATCATCATCCTTTCGGCTAATTTCAGCCATGTCAAACATCAACAACATCCCTGACATCGAAGGACCTGCCCCAAAGGTTCAGAAAATCGACGATCGGAACGGAAGCTCCGACCACCAACTACCTTTTTTCAAAGTGAAGAAGCTATCGGAGAAAGCTGTTTTGCCTGCGAGAGGTTCGTCTCTTGCCGCTGGTTACGATCTTTCAAGGTACGTAACGTTAATTGCCACAATCAAAACCTACTTTTCATCTACTTGTTATTGCTTCTATTCAGGAAAGCTATAAATTTAGTAATGAAAATAACTTATGTTGGATTAGAATGAAATCGAATTTGATTGTTCATATGATTTTGTTAACTTTATTTGGATTTGTCTTCGATCCAGTGCAACAGACACTAAAGTACCAGCGAGAGGCAAAACACTGATTCCCACGGATTTATCCATTGCAGTACCAGAAGGAACATATGCTCGAATTGGTATGCATTTGTGCTTCTTCGGTTGACTACTTTCTTAAAAACAAGATCCATAGTTGTATAATCATTAACGTATTTATCATTATGATTGTTTTGAAGCTCCAAGATCCGGTCTAGCATGGAAACATTCGATTGATGTCGGAGCAGGTGTGATTGATGCCGACTACAGGGGTCCGGTTGGAGTGATCTTGTTCAACCATTCCGATAATGATTTTGAAGTGAAAACGGGTGATCGAATTGCACAGTTGATTATCCAGAAGATCATCGTACCAGAAGTCATGGAGGTTGATGATCTTGATTCAACAGTAAGGGGCGCGGGTGGGTTTGGATCAACTGGAGTTTAACATTTCATACAAGTAAAATTATTCATTAGGAAATAGGAAATGTTATGTAATTTGGCTCCTAGATTTTGGTAGTTTACTTGGTTGCCTAATATGGCTGTTTTATGGATGGAGCATTTTGTCGAACAGTTGGTGGGTATGTGAAAAAGGCTCGAATTATCTTATTTGATATTTCACTGCTACATATTGATGAAGTGAGAAATCATTCTTGCAACTGTTGAACATGATGTTATCGAAACAAAAATAGTTTTACTACTCAATAAATCAAACCAAAAAATTAGAGTTCTATCTTATAAAACATTAAAACTAAAAAAAGTAAACAACTAGATGAATAAATAATGTATGGGAAAAGTATGTCTTCATGTAATAAAAAAGGTTCCATTGCCGGGAATCGAACCCGGGTCTCCTGGGTGAAAGCCAGATATCCTAACCGCTGGACGACAATGGAATTGTTGGAAGTGTTTCTCAAAGAAAGATAATGTATCACATACTCTTTGTTGCAAATAGTTAAATTTTGAAAACACTTTTGCCTTGTGGTCTTTTCATTTAATAAATCAACTAAATTTTGAAAATTTGTCGTCAAATAGGATTTTAAGGTGCAAAGATGGTTAATTACAATATTACTGACGTGATCCAAAACTTGTAAGATTTGGGTCCAAGAATGTTGAAAAGATGCAATGGTTGTATTTGTATATTAAGGTGAGCATTTCACTTCTTTTTCAAATCATGGTAAATTGTCTCGTACTTTATGCAGTACAAATAGTAACTTACTTGGAGATATATCCTTTTTGTTTTACAATAGAGTCAATGACTTGTAACATAACGAATTTTGTGCATACCAGTAAACTTGTTTATAATGTTCAAAATATATCACTATCACCGAGTATCAAAGACATCAGTAGCCCTTGTGATGTAAGGGATAGTTAAGAAAAATGGGTGACGTGTGGAATGAGTTTATGTAATGTGAATATGTGTGGATAACAGAGGCACCTGTAAATATATACGTACTTGTATTTTTTAGTACTTGTATTTTTTAATGCAAGCTGACAAAAAACTTTTTAATAAAGGAGTGGCAATATGAACCAATTACATGGAAAAGGTGGGAGATTGCTTATCAAAATTTCCATTTTGTTGGGATGTACACGTTCACAGAAAATAGATTTGGATTTCGGTTATGTAAAAAAGGTCATGCATGGAAAAATTGTCGAAGTCTTCCTTGTGGTCATACTAAATGGCCTTGGTTTCATCACCAAATCGAGTTTAGATTTAACATGAAAATGAAGAAACCTAGCAAAAGTGTCTGACTCAGAGGACTTTGGTGTGTTTGCCTAATTGATACACGTGACATAATATGCACGACTTTCCTTTATGACTAGAACAAAGTCTAAGAGCAAAAGCAAATTTTGCAACTACCACAAGATGAAGGGGCGTTTATTTGACATGTGTTTCAAGTTTCATTACAAGAAAGCCATAGCAATATGAAAACAACCTCAAGATTTAGGTCAGACTTGTGTAGCTAAGAGTGATAGATTGATAGTGAGCGTTTATCGTCTCAGATGGAAATAATGTGTTGATTTCTCATTGTTATTTGTACAAAGCATTTATATTGTTAGATCATAAAAACGTTACATAGACGTAGTGAGTAAACGGACAACAAGTTGCGCTGCTAACTCTTTTTGGATGTCAAACTAATTATTTTAAAAATAACATTCATAGATCTTGGGGTTATAACATTACTATGTGTCACACCCCAAAATCAAGAACGGAGGAAACGTTCTGGGGCGGAGGACGTCATGTACAGTATCACAACAATGTAAGTAGTAAACAAACAACAACATCATCCATTGCATTAATAATATAATTATTATACAAGTGTGTTCTGTCAAATTTTAATAGACACTAAAGCATAAATCAAAATGAAAGATGAGTCTTGAACGAGCTCCATCTCCTCTAAACGTTGCATATGTACCTGTCTATTGATGACCTGATGATACAAGTAATTTTGAAAGCGAGTATCAGCTTTGAAGCTGGTGAGATCATAAGTATTTTAGTGTCTTAATTTGTATGTAAGGAAATGTTTGTATATGAACTGTAAGTATTGAAAATGTATATGAACTGTAAGTATTGAAAATGTATATGAACTGTAAGTATGAAAATGTTTGTAAAACAACTGTAAATGTTTGAAAAACCCTAGAAATCCCTATGATTCCTACTATTAAATAAGGGTGTCTTCTATCAAGACCTAATTGTTCTGAATGTAGTCTTCTACCAAGACTTAACTGTTCTAAATGTTCGTTTCTTGTAAAAGTGTGTAATTTTCCAAGTGTAACTATCATTAACAAAATATAGTTTTTACATTTAATGTTTATGTGAAAAGATCACTAAATATATGTAAGGGGAAATTAATGTAGTACTGTAGTGTTGTATTATAGGAACTGCTACTGTACTAACTACCTTAAACCGGATTTATATTAAGGTATCATGTGATTAATTGTACCATACTATTGACTGGTAACAACGACATAAGTATGGTCGTAAAAAGGTATGACGTTTGGCACCCGCAGACCTGCAGGTCCGGCTGTAGCTAGCAGCAAGGTGTAGGATAGTCAATTCAGTATAGATCTATACGCAAACTCACGCTCTCCCTCCAAGAGACTCTGGCTACAACTCGGGCCATGACATTTAAGGCATGCTCCGATACAGTGGATCACAATTTTGTCAACGTATTTATGTATATGTACTCATGTAAGCGTAATCATGTAAAAGTATATGAACGTATGCCTTTGCTACCCAAAGGTATTGAACTGACTGAAAGGAACTATTATGTCCATATATGTATACATGATATATAACTAATGTTTAAACGACCTTCGGATGGTACCCGATATCCCACCAGACCACATCTCAAGCGCGAAAAGGAAATAGGGTAGATAGCATTCCTAAGTCCTTTAAACATTTCTTATATAACTATACATATATAGGCATGCTTATAACAGGATCTCTATGTAAACGTATCTAAGTAAATGTACTCATGAATTTGTATAGTAATGTACTGTAATGTTCTAGCTGTAATGTATGTTCTCTCTATCTAGCAAGTATTGACTCATGAATGAACTGACTCATTGTATGATATCGCGTTCTAGTAATAGTTCTAGTATCTTCCTAAACTACCCATATGGTAGTTTACTAGTAATCTAACTGGTACGTATGGACATGGATGTATACCCTTGCTACCCAAGGGCATTGGCTGAACTGGAAGGACCTTTATGACTATATATGTACACATGATATATAACTAATATTTAAACGACCTTCGGACGGGTACCCGATATCCCACCAGACCACATCTCAAGCACGAAAAGGAAATAGGGTGGATAGCCTTCCTAAGTCTTTTAAACATTTCTTATATAACCATACATATAGAGGCATGCAATTTTATAATATAAAAGCATAAAATAAGTTTTGTAAAACCTTTGAACATAATTATCATCTAAGAAAAGATCGACTTGATGTTAATCTATAAAACGGTTTGAAGGCATGGGTTCAATAAAACAATTTAGTATAAAGAAATATTTGTTTGAAACACAATTGTAAATAAGTTTGAAATAAAACATACAGAGTAAAATGTACAGTGTAATAAGGAGTTTTAAACATATAAAGTGTTTATGAAAATCATTTGAAGGAAAAATTGTTTGGTAAAACGGCTAATGAGTAGTAAATCATTTGAATGTTGCTTATTAATCACATGTGCTTGATATAATAAGTAGCATGATTCTACTTGTATCCCCCCATAAAACATTTAAAAATAGTTAAAACATTGATTAAGGGGTATGAACTCACCTGTAGTAAGTGACTGGAATTGAACGAACTATATCGTAAGGAAGGATCGGACAAGTGCTTGGTGTCAAGTGAAGACTTTAGACACACACAATGATCCTAATTACATATGAAGACATATGTATATAAACAATTAGTGATTAAAACACTAATTAAACATGTATAAACATTCTAATGCGAGGTAAACACTTTGGTCAAGTGCTAGGAGGCTAATGGGTTGCAACAAAGGAGTGCAAGACCTCTCATGGGAGTTTATGGTCAAAAGACCATATATGTTGGAGTTTACGGCCCAGGGGAGTAAAATCCTGGCCGTAAACGCTCAATAAGGTTCCTAAATGAAGCCTAACATTATTACAACTCAAGTGGTGAATTGCTTCAAGGCTTAAACAAGTGTTTGGGCTTCCTTTTAACTCCTTTGAGGAGTTCACGGCCCTGGGACCATATCCCTTGGAGATTATGGCCGTAATCTCCCTTGGGAGGATGTTTATGGTGTTTTCAAGTCCCTAAATTAACTAGGAACTAAACTAGGCTTTTGTACTAGCTTTGGAAGAGTTTATGGCACCATTTGGCACCATTATTTGGAGTTCACGGCCCTGGAACTTCTTGGGCCGTGAACACCTTACTCTTGGTGCTCTAATGGTGCTTGCTAGTCCTAATCTCATTAGGGTACATGTCTAAATTCAAGCCTAAGCCTTAGGAAGTGTTTGTGGCATCAAAACACCCCTAACTTGAGTTTTCGGCCCATGAACCATTTGTTCATGTGTTTGCGGCCGTGAACACCCATAGGTGTTGGTATTTTGATTGTTTTGGGTCCTAGACACATCAAGGTAATGTGCTATGCTAGTCTCTTGGATCAATGAAGGCATTTAGGGCATTTTGGCAACCTAAAATGGAGTTCACGGCCCAAGAACTTCCTTGGCCGTGAACTCACTTCTAGCCATTGTTTCTAATTGATTTTGTGGTCTAAACATGTAATAGTAGCTTCTAGGTTTGTTTCCAAGGCTTTGAGGGACATTGGGACACTTTTGGCCCTTGAAATGGAGTTTACTCCCCAAGTGTTCTTGGGCGGTAAACTCCCAAATCTTGGGGTTTTGGTCCGATTTTGATGTTATAAAACATAATCTAAGCTATATAATACAACTAGATAGAAGTACTCACGATTTGGGATAAAAACCCGAAGACTCGTGAGAGAGTATTTTGGCTTTTCTCTAATTGGAAATGTAACTAATGAATTAATATGGTTCAAATTTCTATATATAGTCCTGGGATTTTTGGCAGAAAATATTTTTATTCCCGGAATGAACTCTACTATCCTAGAGTATTAGAATAACAGTGTTGCACAAAACCCTAGTGCATCCACTCTCCTGATATCTCCTTAAGTATAAATCCTGAAAAACTGCCAAACTTATACCCGAAGTCTGGAATTTCACTGTAACTGTTCTAACTTCTATTGGCTTGATATGGTTTGTTCAGAATGGAAATTTCGGGTTGTCACACTATGCATGACCCATTGTACTCTATTGAGGAGCTCCACATCATTTGACACAAGGAAACGCAAAAGATATAAATGCATGTTGATTTTCCATGTATGTTTTCTCATGTTTTGCCACTTTACACGAGGAAACTTTTAAAGCAGCTCGTCCTATAGTGAAAACACCACCTCCCAAGCTCACAAGAGTGAAAATTGATGTTAGAACCACACATGCGTGCTTCCCTCCATCCCATCCAAAAACTAAAATGTTAGTTGGTCTAAGTGTTGATATTCCTTTCAATGGGTCAGTCAAAAAGTTCACAAATGTCTCTTTCTTGGTAGTAACCCCGACGTGCCAAAATAAGTCGAAAAAAACATCCCTAACAAGATTGTTTCGGTACTTTAAATCCAAGAGCTTTCTCATCAATCGGAAACAAAGGGATTAAAAGACATACTTGAAGATAACATGATACTCCATTGGCAACATATGTTGGTCAAGACCGTCAATATGAATAGTCATAAAAAAATATTGTAACACCTAAAGTTTTGAAGACCAAGAAAGGAAAGACAACCATAAGTTTAGGGGTCGACTCGGCGAGTCCGAGCGGGATCCGGGTCGGGGAGTAAGTGACCGACTCGGCGAGTCGGCCAAGGAGACTCGGCGAGTCTGGTCTGTGCGAGGAAAACCCTAATTCTGGGAGTTATATCCTATATAAAGGGTGTTATGTCCCTCCCTCAGCCTCCATATCATTCTAGAGAACCTGTAAACCCTAGATTTCGTGGGAGCCTCCATCATTTGAGAGAAATAGCTTTGGAGGAAGGAAATCTTGGAAGGAACTTGAAGATCAAGAAGGTTGCTTCAAAGGAGAGGTGTAGATCCGAGATCTACTTCAGTTTATGTTCTTCTTAGAGGTATTAAGCTGCCATTTTCCCTTCTTTGCATCCAGATCTATTTTGTTATGATATTTGGGGGTTTTATGGTTGATTGAGACTCACTTCGAGTTAGAAGCCCAGATCTGAAGTTGCTACTTCAGATCTAAGTGTATCTTGGCCTGAAGAATCGTAAAGCATCAGTTTATGGGTTGATTGTTAAGCCCCTTTGTCTTAAACCCTATTTTATAGTGTTTTGAGCCTAGATCTCCTTAGCCACACGTAAAGTTTGCCACTTTACGTAAGAAATAGACTTTAGAAGAGTGGATCTACAGTTTGGAGTCCATGCATGACTCAAAATTCCTCTGCATGTATGTAGATCTAAATGGACTCGGCAAGTTCTTCGAGTGGACTCGGCGAGTAGCATGAAGATGAGGAGGAACTCGGCGAGTGGGATGAACAACTCGTCGAGTCGGATGAAGTTGGGCATGAACTCGGCGAGTTGGAAGAACAACTCGACGAGTTGGTTGAAGATTGCCTTGGGCTCGGCGAGTCAGGTCGCGAAACCCCAAACCCTTCGAGTTGAAACTCGAATCAGTGAGTCGGGTGGAGACTCAGCGAGTTGGACAGGACAGGACTCGGTAATCGTTGGACTCGGCGAGTCATGGACTGACTCGGCGAGTCGATTCGCGAATAGAAGGACCTTGAGCATATGAACTCGGCGAGTCAGTAGGTGGACTCGGCGAGTAGGGTTGACCTGGAAGGTTGACTTTGACCAGGATTTTGACCTTGACCAGAGTTGACTTAGTTGACGTTTAGAGGACTGTCAGACTAAGTGTCATGTTGATATTGATAGCTCGGAGAGCTAGAGGAGCAGCGGCTCAGGGGATTGTCGAGTAGCAGCCAGAGGATTATCGGCAGAGCTCAGCAGTTCAGGTGAGTTTCCTTCCAGTAGGAACGGGTCTACGGCCACAATGCCGGCCCGAGTAGTTAGCAATAGTTTCCGGACTTCGGTCTGATGCAGTAGTTAGTATGTTTGATGCCTTCGTGGCTCAGACATGATTTATGTGTTACGTGTTCCGGGCTACGGCCCGATGCAGTATGCAGTATATGTGTGTTCATGCTAGTTGATATGTTTATGTTATGTTATGTCCAGTCAGTTTCCGGACTTCGGTTCGATGCAGGGGGCAAGGCCCCAGTTAGTCCGGACTTCGGTCCGATGCAGGGGACAAGGTCCCAGTCAGCTTCTGGACTTCGGTCCGATGCAGGGGGCAAGGCCCCAGTTAGTCCGGACCTCGGTCCGATGCAGTGGGCAAGGCCCAATATGTGCTTTATATGTTATTATTTGGTATGTGGTAGATTGGGGGAGCTCACTAAGCTTCGTGCTTACGGTTTTCAGTTTTGGTTTCAGGTACTCAGTTTTCAAAAGAGGAGCTCGGGAAGATTGCAGTGCACACACCATAGTCAGTTAGCTTGGGAATGTTTGACTCTGATAATGATATTATGTTTTGAATTAATACTCGAGAAATTATGTTATGACTTATGATACAGTTTTTATAAATATGATTTTAGTAATGTTTTTAAAGAAATTTTTAGTTGTGATTTTTGGGTCGTTACAAATACTTAGCATATGGTGCCCTTAGAAATTCAAAAATTGTTTTCTGCCTAATAGTCATGTCGAAATGAACTTCCATGTCTTAGACAATTTTACTAAAAATGGAACTCGCATATGAATGTTGGGCTTTAAGAGGGGCAATGTCCTTATTAGCGAAACTGCCGAAGTCAAATCTCGGAATCATATCACGAAGACAGACTAAAACACAAACATAATCAGAATTCATACAACATATGCCGCTATTTCGTAAGATGTCTTGTACACCCACAATTGAGTTCGAGAGACCACAAAAGCATAAGAGGAAGGATTTACCATTGAGTATAGCCCCAAACCACAAAACCTAATTGGTAATGAAACAAATCGTCATTAAATGTCCCGAAAGAAAGGATCCCCACAAATAACAATGTCCTCAATACACATCCTTAGACCAAATAAAAGTTTGGCAATACTCATACATGATTGAAGGTGATTGGTATGATATATATATATATATATATATATATATATATATATATATATATATATATATATATATATATATATATATATATATATATATATATATATAAAGAGAGAGAGCGAGCTAGGTTCAAATGTTTTCAACAACTATTGTGTGCATGAATGTACCAATAGGAATTTAGGAAAAAAAAAATAAATCATTAATAATAAACTTAAATAATATCCCCTTTTAAATTAGGATATCAGTTTTAAAACGTCACCCCCACCAGTTTTATACTATTTTAAAGTTGATTATGTTTTTTTTGGATTTAGGTTTTGAAGGGGCTGTCATTGATGTGGAAAATGAAGAAAACATGGAGAACAAAAATATTCTAGCAGAATGTTGTTATTGTTTAAGAATGTTATTTATTTTTGTTGATATTCTTTCAGAATATTTTATAATTATATTAAAATGGATAAGACTGTTAGTCTGTAAGAATATGTATGAATTTATATATATATATATATATATATATATATATATATATATATATATATATATATATATATATATTCCACATTAATATCAATTTTCTACAATCATTTGGATTTTCATGATATTTGACTATCAACCTAGTTTGACATTTTAATTTATATTTGGTATTGAAAGTCAATTTGTGTTCCTTGACTATGAGGATGATGCCTACGGAATAAATAACTCAAAAGGAAGGATGAAGAATTTGGTGCAGAAAGTTAGCACTTGGATATGTATTCTCACCTTTTTTTGTTCTTAAATATGAACCGAAAGGATTTCTAAATACGAGATGTTTGATTTTGAATAAAGATTCTTTTTTCTTTTTTTAATAAAGATTCAAACTATAGAACCTAACCATAAGATGAAGCATGTGTTATTCTATTGAAATTCCATACCAAGTTAATCATATTCCCTCAATTAGGTATTAGTCGACTTTCTAAAGATTAATTGCATAGGGACATATGATTATGAGTAGTAGTAAACCGTGTATATAATATACAAACAACGAGTTCTCATTAAAATTCAATCGAACTGAATTTATCAGAATTTCAAAATAAACTACAAACAAATAATTTATAAATCAACATATCAATCCAACAGAAAATAGAGGTTTTGATGTATGAAAAGAAACTCAAACCAAAAGTAGAATGAAAAAGCCTACTGACTTTAGTTATAAAAAGTTCCATTGCCGGGAATCGAACCCGGGTCTCCTGGGTGAAAGCCAGATATCCTAACCGCTGGACGACAATGGAATTATTGATAATATTCCGATACGACAATATATTAACATTAACTTATTCCGGAATATATTAGGATAATTTTTTTTTTTTTTAATTTTTTTTATATAACGTTTTGGTCCAATTTTCTGCCAACGCATGTATCATCACGATCATGTATGGCGTCCGAAAGTATTCGATAGTAGACCATTATTTGTGAATGCCTAGTTATTTTAACTTTAAGTCACTTTAAAATATAATAATGTTGTAGTAGAACATTATCTAAAACCATTCCATAGGTAAACGTTGCACACATATAAGATTTCGTACGTTCATTTGATTTTATATAATTATCATTTTTAAAATACTAATCTAATTAATATGAATCACTAAGTTATATTTTTCAACTCATGTATATCATTGTATATAGGTTGACTATTAAAAAATGAGACCTTACAAAAATTAATTGAAGAGTAGATTAACTATTAAAAATCGATGACAATTTTAAACTATATTAATCTTTAAAAAATACATATTAAGAATAGGAGTACGTAATATTCAAAAGATGATCATTGTTTGATGTCCGTACTAAGTTTTGTTTACGAGTATAAATGAGAGATTTTTTATTTTTGAAAGAAATTTGGAAAAAACGTATTAAGCTTGTTCTTTGAAACAACAATGTGAGTAGCATTTTTTCAAAAGTAATTTACTAATTTATAAGCTACTTTTAAATTATCAAACATAACAATCTAAAAAACATGTAAAGAAAAATTAATTGTATTGTGTCAAATATAGTCTAACTAATTGTACAGTAAATATCTTATTTGTTAATAAATTTAATTATATTTGAATTTATAGAATTTATAATCATGTTTTTGAAAATTTATAAGTTAATATTTCAAGCCCGATATAAATGATCGGAAATTTTGTAAATTGTTTTACAGTGAAACTTATGTTTTCCTGTATGCTTGTAAATCGATATTTTATAAACGACCATATTATTATAATGTTTGGAAATATGTTTGTCTTTGGAAATATGCATGTCACGTATGGTTCTTCCATCTTATGGGTGTATGTGTATGTGTATCGAACTCGTTATTGTTCATATGGTAATTTATGATTCATTTGCTTTACTCAGGAGATATGATACGGTATTTACAATTTAATAGCTTAATTTATGTGATAATCCACTAGATAATGTATATTACATATCATTATTTATTACATATGATGTTTTTTGTATATTACATATCATTATTTATTACATATGATGTTTTTTGTGATCCGGACATTACCTAAATGCGTACTCTCGCTATAGGTAAATTAAATAATAAGTTATAAGATATGATATGAGAGTTTCAATTCTATGGATTTGATCATTTGAATCCTCAACTTCTTGTATTAAATAAGAGTATAATATACCATACATATAAGATTTGAAACATATACAAGAAGTAAAAAGGCTTCAAAGCTATTCTTTCTAATTCACTTTACCTTTACAAATTGATCGTCACAAAAGACTTTGTGTATATATTATATCAAGTATCAACACAAAACTTTATACAAACTCATAAATTCATTACAATGTATACAAGAAAACTCAAGGATATCTATCTATATGTCCTTGTTCTTCCATTTTAACAAAACCAGATTCTATCGATCGAAAACTCATGTTACAAATTGTAAAATTTATAAAAAATAATCGAAAAAGAAGATTTACCCCGGGAACTTTCTTCGTATTATCCTTTCTTCCCTTTCAAGCTCAACACTTCATCATACAAATAAATAAACCATTATCATTCAATCGACAATCACTTTTGCTTCTTTCTTGTGTCAAGCCATGCTCAACAAATCATCAACCATCTCATCTACGAGTCTATGAAGCACATCCCGTTCCACATCATTCACAAACTCATCCTTTTCCACAAATGTAAACGTCATCGTATGCCAACCAAAATCCCAAAAACTATTAGTATCGGGGTTTTTGTTATAAATGTCTCTCTCAAGCATATGATGCAAGTAATTAGCTTCATCGTACTCGTTGTGTGTATTCCTTCCATATAATCTTAAGCTTTCAAAATCTTTATACAACTGTTTAACCAATTCATCCAAGAACCTTATAGTCGTGTCACCAATGGAGGGCTTCATATACGGATGAGTTGACAATTCTTGGCTTCTTGCTTTTCGTCTAACTATTTCGTACCCACAATCTAACTTCAACTTAGTTTCCTCACTACGATGATTATGATCATCGACATGAAGAAAACCAATGGGTATATTGAAATTGAAAAGGGTTTCTGTTGTGCTTAAAAAAAGTTGATCTTTTATCAGAATCTCCTTGAGTTGCTTCTCGTTTTCTGTCAATGCAACTGTACCCGATTGAAATGCTTTTTTAGGTTTGTTTTCCGAAAGATTACGAGTCTTTATCCTTTTATCACTCGAACCTTCATGCTTAATGGTAACTGTGATTTCTTGGGTTTCTTGAGGAGCAATCTTGATATTATCTTCGCATATTGGTACCTGAGAGATTTTTTGTTTCATAAATATATGATCCACAAAATGATGAAATAATAGTGAATGTAACTTTACCTTGTCATTTACTTGGATTTTTTCTTCCGGTTTCTTGGGATTCGATATTTTGATGTTGGTTTCTTCTGGTTTCAAAGAAACGGAAACTAATTGTTGTACGTCTTTTCTTTGGGTTTCTTTCAACACAGAAAGTCTATGCTTGGATGGTGTCCCTAAGTTCTTGAGTGTTCGGGTTCCATTTCTTCTCTTCATGACCTCATCTTTTAGAGGGGCTTCAGTTCTACGTAACACCATCGAATCTACCTTCTTTCGTGTCACCACCTTCTCTTTCACGTTGCTTTCTGTTCTTTCTGGTTTTGATTCTTGTGCCTTTGGAGTTGCATCTTTAGGTTTTAGATTATGTTCATAAGAAGGTTGCATGTGAGACACTTTTGAAGGCAAATCCCTTGACTTCACTTGTTTGATTTGTTGTGACTCTTGTTTGCCTTTTTGGGACGTCCTGTTTTCTTGTTCTTTTGTTTGATTGTTTCTTGGAACGAGTTTGATCTCGTTACTCTTCTCCATTCGAATCGTTTTCTTCTTTTCCACTCTTTCTTGTCTCAAATTCGCTACAACTTCAACACTTCTACGCTTATGTTGTATCTTCTCTTTTGTTTCACCATTGTGTGCTCTATCTTGCTTTTCTGGAAGTTGATCGGATCTTTGTTTCATGGCCACATTGTTTACAGTCCTCATAGGTTTTGGTGCCCCATTTTTATCAAATTCATGGATTTGTTGAGGTTTTTGATCTTTTAATGGAGGTATACCATCTTTCGGTGGTTTCAAACTCTTGTTAACTTGTATTATTGATTCATTACGAGTGGATTCTGAATCTATCTTTCTGGGAACTTCTTCTAACCCCATAAGTTTCGCGATTACATTTGAGATCCTCCCTTTTTCCGAGTTGTTCTTCACATTCGATGTAGTAGAATTAGAAACACTTATTAGGCTTTCCTCACCATAGCTTGTGGACCTCCGATGAGTTGATAACTTAGAAAAACCATCGGTTTGAACCAAAAGATTAGACCTTTTAGAAGGCTTGTCGAAAGAGAACCGAGGCAAAGCAACTTGATTCTGGTCAACGATCTTTGAACTATCGTTTTCATCATCTTGATCAACTTCTAGTAAAGTGATTCGATTCTTTCGTTGTGGGTGAACCATCAACTCAGAAGCTTCTTGCATGTTCACAAGCATCCTTAAAGACTCTTCTAAACCCTTAGCACCTTTCAACAACTCTTTTCCAACATCCATTGAATGTTTATCCATGTTCACTCCATTAGAACTTGATCTTAATATTTGGTAAAGATTCTGAACCCCTTTTGAAATCTCCTTGATTTGAGTAGTGGTGAGTGGAGGCACAACGACACCACCATTTGAAGTACTATGTTTCACTAGACTTGTCTCTTTTCGTGTGTTGCCAACGTCTAGTGATCCCCGACCAATCTGATGCAAGAAATCTATCATTGCGTTAGCATTACCAGACCCTGAAAAATCCACGTTTAATAGTTTTCCGCCATTTTTGACGGCGTAAGTGAATGCCACCGGAAAATCTCCGGTGGATCCCGATCTATGGTGTCGGCCACCGACATACGAAACAATTTGTTGGGATGATTCTTTGATGGCCGGGACTCGGGATGATCCTCCATACATCTGTTGTTGGTTCGCCATTTTTGGTCCACCAATCTACAAGAACACCCAAGATATATATAAGTGATTGAAGGGTTTACAAAAACATGTTTGATTAATTGATCTTCCAGATTAACGTACAGATTCGAGTGATTTCGTTTGTCTAGATCCTCTCTGCAGATTTCCTGGGTTTCTATATGCATCTTCATCAACAAAAATGAAATCAAAATCCCAAATTTGCAGGTGGTAGTATAAAGAAGATATATGCATACACAACCATGTATTTATACAAATGGATTCATCAATTTGCTGTAGCTAACGCTCTGAAGAGGCTGCACTTTCAAGATATGGCCCGATCCATTTTTCTAGATTGGCTAAGTAGTTGGGCTTTTGTATAATACAATCATTTGTAAATTTTTTAAAGACAAACATCGCAATATCACTAAAATGTTTAAAGATAATGTAAACTTAGGTCAACAAAGATTTATTTATTTATAGTCGATGTAGATATTTTGATGGTTGATTTAAAATAAATTAATATTTTTTATTAAGAGGAAAATTTAAGGTATAATTCTAAATGTATTATTTGGTTGACTTAATTTATGTATTTAAAATAAACTAAAATAATTAATTTTCTTGATCATTCCCGAAAAATAGCCATATTTTTTCAGTGGACCCATAAAAAAGTTTCATTACAAAATGGTCCTTTTTTCAACTTTTCTTATTTTTTACACCAAACATTTTTGTAAGAACAAAAAAATCAATTTAAGGTTTAGTTTTCACAATGGCTTTTTCACCAACATTGTTGTTTTTATTTCAAGTTTCTTTTCCGGTTATTTAGAACCTCGGAATAATATGGGTGTTAAAAGAGTAAAGCCAAAGATAACACATATGTTTGACGAAATCGTCTTGAAAACGTAGTTCTTTTGGTTTTTAAATAGGAATAAAAAATGTAAAGTGACAATTGAATTAGTTGGCTTTAAAACCCGGTTTTTACAATTTCGTATTTGCAATGTACTCATTTTCCAAACATCAAACTGAAACATCTTATAGCTAACTGTTGATAATTATATATAATTAATGAACAAATAAGTTAATACTACGGCATAAATGTATACATATTGCACATGCAGCCAAATGACTCATATATCTTTTAAACATGGGCAAAGTATTGAAAAGGGTTCAATATATATATATATATATATATATATATATATATATATATATATATATATATATATATATATATATATATATATATATATATATATATATATATATATATATATATATATATATATATATATATATATATAACTTATGGTTATTTCTAAAATGCGGTCTTTTTTTATAATTTTGACACTCACATCTTTTTCATCTCGTTTAATACACATTCATATTCTTGTTTATTACATGATGTCATTTTTTATGACAATTGTATAAGTTTATGTCAACATTAATATCAACAATGATGATATCAACAACATTAACGATGATATTGATAGTTTTACCAATTTGATCCCTACCTATGCCTATTTCACTCATACTTTTTATCACGTGATTTGTTAGATAATTTATCATACGTCTATTAATTATTAAATTTACTAGAACTTGTTCTTTACAATTTAACGATAAAGTTTATTTTTTGGAGTAATTCTACGATCACTATGAAAAGAAAAATGATAATATTTTAAAAGAAAATTGATTATAAAATCCTGCTTCTAGACCCTCACTTTGTCACGGTTGGGACACTTTAATATTTGTAGTTGAGTCACGTGTGCAAAGTGTTTTG
Source organism: Lactuca sativa (assembly GCF_002870075.4). Lineage (NCBI taxonomy): Eukaryota > Viridiplantae > Streptophyta > Magnoliopsida > Asterales > Asteraceae > Lactuca > Lactuca sativa. The sequence continues at coordinate 66,322,249 of NC_056627.2, read as the reverse complement.
GAATCGCTTCAAGAAGATGAACAGGAATCTTGATCTAGCTTAAGTTTAACTTTTTAGTATCAACATGCCCATCTTTTAACTTCTAAATTAGAGAGATGTACTTTACTTTTGCAAAAATAATTCAAAACCCACTTATAACATAAAACAAAGATCATAATGGTAGTTTTTATATTAAAGATAACCAAGAAAATTCATCGAAAACCAAAATACAAAAAGTGCAAAGTTTGACTATATATCGAGATAACAAGAAAAATGTATTATGGTACCTCTGGTTGTAGCGTTGGGTCGAGCCGAGCTCTGAGACACACCCATTCGTTCTTTCCTGAGTCGCAGATCATGCAGCAACTTCTGTGCAAAGTCGGACTTGGATGCCATTTTTTTGATACTTCAAAACCTCGAAAATCTGTTGAAGTTTTGGTTCAACGGGAAGAAAGAATAATGGGGAATGAAGGTGGGGTGAGAAGAAGATGATATGATAGATTTGGTGTGGAAATGGAGGTTTAGTTGAGAAGGATCTGTCGAGATCAGGTGAGGGTAGGGAAGTGATGCCTAAAGAAAACAACAGTGTAGAAGGTGAGAAACTGAGAATGTATAGGAAGGTTGACGTGAACGTTTTCTTTCCCTTTTGTAGTGTAACAACAATACTTGAAATCACAATGACTTTGATTTAAAAGCAAGCAATGTCATATATTTCAATGGATTCTCTGCACCTTTTTTTATGTATAGTCTTATTACTTATCATGGGTAAATAGATATTATTACTTTTTCTGGTTGTGATAATATTGCGATTGAGACCTTGGTGAAAGTAATGTTCAGTTTTTGTAGACGAGCATATCAAGGAAATGAGGTATGACGTACTCTTTGATATTATACTGAATTTGGAAAATCTAAATTTGACGCCCGTAATAGAATTTTGAATCCATCACCATACGATTTTGTATATAATTTAAAAAATATGAATCTATGACCATATGTTTTTGTATATAATTTAAAGATAAAATTGCAAGTTTAGTCCATATGATACGTCTGTTTGATACAAAATGTTTTGGAGTTGCACCATTAGTCTAAAATGTTTATATGTTGTGAATTTTGTCTAAAGTTATTTGAAAATATTTAAAAGACTAAACTGCACAAATAGTCTTTGTGGTTTGCTTAAAATTGTCACTTTGGTCCAAAAAGGTTTGAACTAGCATCAGAGGTCTAAAGTTATCATTTTGTTGCTTGTTTGGTCCAATTTGTTCTGATTTTTTTCAAAATGATGGATTTGCCCCTATTAATATGATTTAACTGTTTTCTTAATTATTTTTTCTGATTTTTAGATTTAAAAAAATAAAAATAAATCTTTCTCTCTCTCTCTCTCTCTCTCTCTCTCTCTCTCTCTCCCCACTATTTCTCCTTCATTCTTCATTTGTTCTTCATGGTTCTCAATAACCCCTCATCGTCGACTCCACTACTGTCGTCAGTGTCAACCACCACCGCCTTCAGCTCCACTTTCAGCCCCTATGGTCTCTGCCACCACCAACATCCAACAAACGATAATCGATTCCACCACCTGCCATGGATCACCATATCGTTGTCGCCGTCCATCTGAAAAAATCCACTGCAACTCGACGAAGCTCTAAATCTGTAAACTATCGTTCTTCTAGCGATCCTCGTCTATCTCTATCTTTCTTCATCAGCAAACCCTAGTGATTTGGTGACGGCGTTCCAGAGAAGACGAAGGGAGGCAACGAGTTAGGGTTTTTAGAAAACCCTAATCGGTTATTCTTGTTTCAGCGCCACTATCATCCACTGAAAACCCTAGCCCCGTCATCTTCATCAGCAAACCCTAGCGTTGGCATGTGTTGAATGAAGCCCTTACCTTCGTCTTTCCAGATCCGACAAGAAAAAGGAGAAAGAGGGTGGGACTAGATTAGGTGATGAACAGATCCGTTGATTAATTTCTTTTTCTTATTTTTTGGTAGATTTGGTGTTGTTGGTGGTTTGGCGGTCATTATGTGTTGATGACAGTCGATGGTGTTTTAATGGTGGTGTGATGATCTAATGGAGAAAATGATGGGTTGTAGGGTCGGTGGTGGCTAATGGTGATGGGGTGTAGTAGTGGTCGGAGATAGGTGAAGAAGAGAAAGATAGAGAGAGAAAGAGAGAGATTTATTTTTATTTTTTTATTTTTTTAAATCTGAAACTCACAAAACAAATAAGAAAAAGTGAAAATCATATTAACAAGGGCAAATCCGTCATTTTGAAAAAAATCAAAATAGATTTGACCAAACAAGCAACAAAATGAAAACTTTAATTGAACCTTTGGTGCTGGTCCAAACTTTTTTGGACAAAAGTGACAATTTTAAGCAAACCACAGGGGCCATTTGTGCAGTTTAGTCTATTTAAAATGACAAATTTGCTCTTTTAATTTGATTTTTTATTTTCTTTACAACAATTAAATCTCTCTCTCTCTCTCTCTCTCTCTCTCTCTCCAAACCGAACATGTCTCTTTTTTTTCTACTAATCGAACAATCAAACCGACCAAATCTCCTCCCTCATGTTCTCGTTTTCTTGATGATCGCCAAATAATTAATCCATGTCGTCGAGCTAGGTCTAACCACAAGTCTGGGCCACTATTGGAGAGGGTGATTCTGAAGCCTTCTGAACCACTGTCATCTTCATGGAATTGTAGATCGGGGTAGCGGTAGTTTCGAGTTGCTATGGTTTGCAGCGGTGCCTGATCTGGAATGTTGGTGTTGAGGGCTTGCTTTAACAGGCGGCGACGCTAAGGCTTGCTTTAATAGGTGCCTATGTCGATAGAAGAGGAGCTCGTCATCTGAGGAGGAGATTGTCGTTTGAGGAGGACGGAAACGTGAAACCAAGAATCCCTAAATTCGATATGAAAACCCTTCATCATATCAGATTTTGTGTGTGTGTGTTCATCAAATTTGATTTCGTGTGTGTGTGTTCATCAAATCTGGTTTAGTGTGTGTGTGTGTGTTCATTAGATTTTGATTTTGTATGTGTTCATCAAATTTGATTTCGTGTGTATGTATGTGTTTATCATATCTGATTTCGTGTGTGTGTATGTGTATTCATCATATATGGGTTTTATTAACGTGTTCTTGAATGTGAGTGCATATGTGTGTTCCTGAGCTCTTGTTGAGGCTTCAGATCTAGTAATGATTTTTAGGGGAGAACTCAAGAACAAACCAATGTAACATCCCAATGATGAGGTAACTTCGAATTAAACCCTATATGTGAAGAATATTTCATTTTAGCCCTTGTGCATGAGGAGGATTGCAAAATGGCCCATAGTGGCATTTTGGTAATTTTGGCTGAAGAATTAGTATGCTAGGCGTACATGCATGGGACCTTGTACGTTGGGCGTACATTGCATACACATGACGTACGTGCGAGGGTTTCAAGCCCTAAAATTTAGGCTTTGGACCCTATTTAAACATCTTTATGGCCCCAAGACCTTCACCCTAATCAGCCTCCATCCAAGGATTGTCCCTCTAGCTAACCCTAAGTGTGAAGAGTGCATTTTAAGCTCATTTATGTGTTTTGCTGGTGTTCTTGAAGAAGAAGAAGGTGATAGAAGGACTTTGGAGCTTGGAAGAAGTTTGGATTTGGGATTCCCTACTTGCTAGCAACCTCCAAGAGGTAAAAAGTTCATAGCTTGATCATCCTTTCATGTAGATCTAGATATTCCTCCGTTTAGGGCGTTTTGGTCCCACCCTTTGTGATTCTTGAGCATGGCATGCTCTTGATCAAATAAGTTGTCCTTTCCGACCCAATGAGGGTCTTGAGTCATAAAAATGTGATCTTGATGTTTAGTTCTTCCCCATGCATGCTCTAGAAGGTCTTAAGTTGTTAAGAAGTTGGGATTTTGTGTATTAAGCACTTAATGTGCATGCAACGTCATAAAGTTGGAAACTTTATGACTCTCAGTGGTATTTTGGCCTTGGATTTGCATTTGGATGTAAAAAGTCGAAGTATTAAGATCTTAAGGGGTCAAGAAGAAAATTGTGTGTACGCTGCGCGTACGCAGGTTGAGCCCCGATGCCTTGGACCCAAGTACTGTTGGATTTGTGTCTAAGTCCATAACTATTTTGGTATGTACTTGACCCGATGGTGCAAGGTCCTTTTGGGTTGCCTTCATTAAAGCAACTTGATAGGATGAATAATGGAGAGAAGGGATTAAATATGATTTATTAATATATTATGAGAATAATAAGAAATCATATTGTTTAATTAATATTAGTCAAGAATTAATAAGAATTAAATTTGTGACTAAAAGAGATTAATTAAACTTAAGGGACTTGAACTGTCAATTGTATGATAGTTGAATATTGAGCTAATGGACTCCATAATTAAGAGGGTGGACGAATTCTATGGGGAAACCCATTAGAAATCGTCCAAGGCCTTTAAGGGAGGAGCCCATGGGTTGCTTAGGGCTTAAGCATCCAAATTAGGGTTTCCTTGTTAGATAACCCTAATGGCCTCACTATTTAAAGGATCCTTATGCCCCCAAAACGTGGACAAGCTTTCTTCTAGGGTTTCCACATGTTTTGGGCAGCCTCCTTCTCTTCTCTTCTTCATCCTCTTGCTCTTGGTGTTTGTGAACCATTAGAGGAGTGACATTTGTGACTCTAAGCTTTCTAAAGTCAATACAAGGAGGATTTGGGATTGTTATTGCTACATAACAATCAAGGTAATAACTTAAACCCATTCTTATGTTAATATGATTACTTGTATGCTAGAAATAGGGTTTAAAGTCTTGGATGAATAACATGTACAATAGAGAAACCTAGATCCAAGCATTAGGGTTTGCATGAGCACATAGGATGTTCTTATGGCCAAAACCCATCAAGTACGCCCCGCGTAAGAGGCATGAGTTAACTAGACTGGGTTGACTCAGTGAACTTTGTTGATTTTGACCAGCCTTGACCAAGGGTATTTTGGGAAAATTGTTATTAATTTAGAATGGGAAATGTTTTGATATTTAGGAGTCGGGTAGAGCCGGTTGTCGGAGCAAAGATTTATTCGGACTGCATTTAGAATGAGAGGTGAGTTTTCCTCACCGTACCTGTAGATCGAAGGTACTAATGTCGGCCCACTAGATTATTTATCCTGATTAAGATATTGATATGATAGTTTGTAGTTATTAAGTATATCTGTATGATTATATGTATTTGTTGGCTCTGGGTTTATGTTTATTTGTTGCATATATCGACATGTTGTGTTGGGTTGAAGCGGTCCTGGTTTGTGCTATAGGCCAACACACCTGAGGACGACCGGATAGGTTGTAGGCCTTGTGAGGTGGTCTAGTCAAGTTGGTAGCCTGTGGAGCAGTCTGGATAGGTTGTAGGCCATGCGAGGCGGTCCGGTCATGCCGAAGGCTCGTAGAGGGGTCCAGATAGGCACTAGGCCCTACGAGGCGGTCCAGTTAGGTTGGGTGCTCATATTTGTATTCTTGTTTGTTATGTGGTGTGTTGGTACTTTGGAGGAACCCACTAAGCTTTGGCTTACAGTTTTAGTTTATCGTTTCATGTACTTTTGAGGATCGTGGGAAGGCAAAGGCGTGATCGTACACAACTTCGTGTTTTATGTCATCGGGTCCGATTTGAGATAATGTTTTTGAAACAATGACTCTTTTGTAAACATTTTTGATTAATGGTTGGTTTCAAAAAAAAATTTAAATTTATTGTGATTTTTGGATTGTTACACCCAGATTTTGTTTATGGGATGATTTTTTGGCGGAGATGAAGTGGTAGAAAAAATTTTAGGTGGAGATGGAGGTGGCGGACTTTGATGGTGGCGGATGGTGGTCGAACGGTGGTGGTGACGGAAGACGTTCTTAAATGTTTTTGAATCTATGAATATGTTCTTGGGTGTTTATCAAACACACAAAGAGAGAGGTATTTTTTAATTGTTGTAAAGAAAATAAAAAAAAAACTAAATTGAAAGGGCAAATTTGTCATTTTAAATATTTTTAAATAACTTTGGGCTAAATTCACAACGAATAAAACATTTTGGACTTGTGGTGCAACTTCAAAACATTTTGGACCAAACATCCAATTTTTTGCATACCATAAGGACCAAACTTGCAATTTTGCCTAATTTAAAATTAAAATATATAATATTTGATTAAATGCAAACGGATATATAGTAGGATACTTCCCGTCGATGTGAGCTCTTGGGGAAGATCAACCTGTTATCCCTAGAGTAACTTTTATCCGTTGAGCAACGACCCTTTTACTCGACACCATCAGATCACTAAGGCCAACTTTCGTCCCTGCTCGATGGGTGGGTCTTGCAGTCAAGCTCCCTTCTGCCTTTGCACTCGAGGGCCAATCTCCATCCAGCCCGAGTAAACCTTTGCACGCCTCCGTTACCTTTTGGGAGGCCTACGCCCCATAGAAGCTGTCTACCTGAGACTATCCCTTGGCCCGTACATCCTGACACAAGGTTAGGATTCTAGCTCTTCCAGAGTGGTATCTCACTGATGGCTCGGACCCCCCCGTAAGGAGGCCTTCTTCGCCTTCCACCTAAGATGCGCAGGAAAAGCCCAAAGCCAATCCCAGGGAACAATGAAGCTTCATAAGGTCTTTTTGTCCAGGTGCAGGTAGTCCGCATCTTCACAGACTTAGTTTTGTTAGGTAAATGTCACCCTCTAGCAACTATATATATATATATATATAAAGGTGGAGTGTTATATCAAAAAAACAAGGGTCAAGATGTAAAGTGACATTTTTGTAAATAGGTATAAAACTAAAATGGTAGTGGTATCTTAATTAAATTAAAAAAGGGTATTATAGGAAACAAACTTTTAATTACATTATATCCTAAATATATTGATAAACTAAAATATCATCTCTCTCTCTCTCTCTCTATAATCAACGATCTATTCTCATCCTCGCAGTGAGTTTCTTCTCCAATGATTCCCCTGATCAACTTCTTCTCCGACACGAGATCATCTACCGTTTATCTTCATCTGCACCTCCAATGTAGATGATTTGCTTATCAAGTCTATTGGTTTCCCCTAAAATCAACGTCAAGTCGTCCAAATATGGAGTTATGGTTCCTCATCGATCTTTCATCTTCGAATGATTTTGAATGCACCGACTCTTCTCTTCTACAATTCTGCGGGTGAAATACGTTAATCTTAACCCTGTTTATGTTAGATTGGACAGATAATCGTGAATATCAAAAATCAATCTTGTATTCTGATAGGTTTAGGGTTTGTTGAAATCATAGTTTGAATTTGAATGAGGTTACCGATTTGTTGATACTGACCTGTTATCGGAGGCTTACAGATCCTCACAACTGATAAACCCATGGTCGTCATGAGTGATTATGACGATTATCACAAAACTGTCAAACGCAACTTACTCACCAGATGATCTTTTCGATCAGCTGCAGGGTGCATCTTAGTTTTCCAAGATCGATTTGAGATCCGGTTATCACTAGGTCAGGGTGAGGGAGGAATGATGGGTTTTGAGCATTCTAACACTTCCTAAGTGTACATGCAACCCTAATAACCTTGGATCTATGTTTTTCTAATTATCATGCAAAGTTGATTTCCAAGGCTATGATCCTATCTAGCATACATGGGGAACAATTTTAACTTGAATAAAAGATAGAACTACATACCTTGTTGTTGATTTTGATCCTTGAAACCTTGTGAGCCTAGCACCCCAAGTGTGATGCCTCAAATGCTTCACACAACACCAAATTCTATGGAGTAAACTTGGAGAGAAAGTATAACACTCTAAAAATCGGCTCTAGCCCTCAAGTATGCATGTGTCACCGATTTTGGGAGAAACATGAGCTTTATATAGTGTTGACACATTTAGGGTTACACCATGTAAACCCTAATGTGTCATGACTCTTCATTTCCATGACCCATGGGTTTGTAACTCCCATGGACCCTCCATGGAGCATCCAATGGGTTCAATCCAACTTGATTATCCATGGAGCCTCTTAGCCCACTATATAAGTTATGGATGATTTACATAATCAACCCATATATTTAATTAGTTATCTTTTGATCACTTAATTAATTCTAAAATTAATTATTGATCAAACTAATTAAATAATATTATTAATATATTAGAACTTATAATATATTAATAAACCACAAGTGTTATTTCTCTCATTTAGTCTATTCAATTGCATGGTGCCATGCAACTCAAATGGACCATGCCGGGTCGGGTCAATTACATACCAAAAATAGTTATGGACTTAGACACCTTATCCAACAGTCTCCCACTTGGATAAGTCTAATAACTATAACTGCAAGTATGACTTCAGGAACCGATCGACAATCGTAGCTCTTTTCAAGGTTTCTCGGAACTGAGAAGATGATGGTATGCCATTTCAGATAAGGGATCATATAATCCTCTGTTCTAGATATCAGCCGGACAAATACATGGAACAATGTCTTACTTATTGTCCAGCAGTTTGTTTCCCGATTTCCGATTTATTTGACTAAGAACTTAATTGAACACATCAACTTAGTTCTGATCGGGCCCGGTACATAGGTCAAAACAAAATCATCGAGGGGCCCATATATCAGCTTCTAATCCAAGAAGGAACAGATAAACTTTGACTCATATGCTTGTTCTACTATTTGTTAAATTACACACAAACGCACGTTTTATAACATCGAGTTACCAATGCAGTTTCGCACGTTCAATGCATAACTAACTCATAGTTAACAAGTCATATCTCTAGTTTTGAAGACTTATATGATATTACCGTCTCGCGATCACTCGAGATAAAATTCCATGAAGTGATACCAGCGAGCGTATGTTGAATCCAATACTCAGAACTTATGAGCCCTCATGAGTGTTGAGGCCATGTCCAACATCTTAGACCTCTACAACCAACTCATGACAGTCTTACTTCATATCTACTTCCAACATATGACTGACTGTGGATAATTTGAATAATATGTAAAACAACATAAATATTCTGGAAGTCAAAACATGCAAAAGAAATAATAGTAAACGATTGACAAGAGATAGCAACACTTTACTCATAAATAAACACAAATTTTATTCATCATCAAATGTCAATTACATTTTAGAAATTTCAAAATTATCTAACTACTAAGACTAATATCATCCTTCATCCCTATGCTCCTAGCATGCTGGAGATGCTTAACCTTACCCAGTCCCTTCGTGAGGGGATCTGTCGGGTTCTTATTCGATGATACCTTATTTGCCACGAGAAGTCCTTCTTCTATACGATGTCTGATGAAATGATATTTTCTGTCAATGTGTCTGGATCTCCTGTGATCCCTTGGTTCCTTGGCTAAGGCAACAACACTTCACTATCACAGAAAATCTCTATAGGCTTCGATATAGCTGGTACAACTCCAAGGTCTCCGATGAAGTTCTTTAGCCACATAGCCTCTTTTGCCGCCTTGCTTGCCGCTATATACTCTGATTCGCAAGTTGAATCAGCCACTGTTTCCTACTTGGAACTTTTCCAAGAGATTGCTCATCCGTTTAAGGTAAAGACCCATCCCGACTGAGAGCGGAAATTATCCCTATCAGTCTGGAAGCTAGCATCACTATACCCTACGACTCTCAAGTCATCACTCCCACCGAGGGTAAGGACCCATTCCTTAGTCCTCTGTAGGTACTTGAGAATGTTCTTTACCGCTGTCCAGTGAGCCTTACCAGGATTCCTCTGATACCTCCTAACCATGCTTAAAGCAAAGGCTACGTCAGGACGAGTATAGATCATAGCATACATGATCGAGCCTACTGCCGAAGCATAAGGTACCCGACTCATTTCTGCTATCTCATCCTCTGTACTCGGGCTCTAAGTCTTACTCAGTCTAGTGTTACTCTGGATTGGTAACTCTCCTTTCTTAGAATCTTGCATGTTGAATCTCTTCAGCACCTTATCCAAGTATGTACTCTGACTAAGTCCAATTAGTCTTTTACTCCGGTTTCTCAAAATCCTTATTCCTAGAATATAGGCAGCTTCTCCTAGGTCCTTCATAGCAAAACACTTCCCAAGCCAGGACTTAACTTCCTGCAGAGTTGGGATGTCATTTCCTATGAGTAGTATGTCATCCACATACAGTACCAAAAAGCTAACTATACTCCCACTAGCCTTGACATATACACAAGATTCATCTTCACTCCTAGAGAAGCCAAACTCTTTGACTTTCTCATCAAAGCAAAGATTCCATCTGCAAGGTGCTTGCTTTAATCCATAGATGGATTTCTCAAGCTTACACACTCTATTAGGGTACTCTGTGCTGACAAAACCCTCTGGCTGATTCATGTAAACATCCTCAGCCAACTTTCCATTAAGGAAAGCGGTTTTGACATCCATTTGCCATATTTCATAGTCATGAAAGGCAGCTATGGCTAACAATACCCTAATAGACTTAATCTTGGCTACTAGTGAAAAGGTCTTATCATAATCAACTCCTGGAGTTTGAGAAAAGCCCTTTGCAACCAGTCGTGCCTTATAAGTGTGTACATTACAATCCATGTCGGTCTTCTTCTTGAAGATCCATTTGCACCCAACTGTATTACGACCTGGCACATTGTCAACCAAGTCCCAAACCTGATTGTCATACATGGATTGTATCTCGCTATCCATTGCCTCTTTCCACTTAGCAGACTCAGGGCCTGCCATGACTTCCGCATAGCTGTTAGGTTCATCCAGGCCTACTAGTGTCTCATCACTAATAAGTGTCTCACCTTCCGTAGTAATATGGAAACCATAGTAATGCTCAGGTACATTCCTAACCCTTGTGGAACGCCTCAGAGGTACAACTGGAGGTATAAGTGGATCAACAGGAGGTTCCTCCTCAAGTTGACTGCTAGGGTTTGAGATTCCTTCACCACTTGACTCTTGAAGTTCTTCAAGGTCAATTAGCCTCCCACTGTCTCCTTGGCTTATGAACTCTCTCTCTCGAAAGACATCCCTCCTTGCTATAAAGACCACATTCTCACTAGGTCTGTAGAAGAGGTAACCAAAGGATTTTTTGTGGGTAGCCGATGAAAATACACCTCTCGCTTCGAGGTTCGAGCTTGTCATGAGTCTTGCATCTCACGAAAGCCTCGCAACCCCAAACCTTGATGTGGACTAGACTAGGAACTTTTCCAGTCCACATCTCGTGAGGTGTTTTGGCAACCTTCTTTGTATGGACCAGATTAAGGATAGGGGTGGCAGTCTCTAAGGCATACCCCCAAAATGAGATTGGTAGCATAGCTCGACTCATCATGGAACGAACCATGTCCAACAAGGTTCGATTACGCCTCTCAGCTACACCATTTAACTGTGGTGTCCTGGGAGGTGTCAATTGTGAGACAATCCCACATTCCTTTAGATAGTCGAGGAACTCAGTACTAAGATACTCTCCACCACGATCGGATCGAAGCATCTTAATGTTCCTACCCAATTGATTCTCGACTTGCTGCTTAAATTCCTTAAATTTTTCGAAAGTCTCTGACTTATGCTTGATTAAGTATACATATCCATATCTACTGTAATCATCAGTAAAAGTCAAATAATAACGATTAGCATCCCTTGTGGCATGTTTGAAGGGCCCACACACATCCGTGTGTACAAGATCCAACAAACCTTCACCCCTCTCACACGAACCTGTGAAGGGTGACTTTGTCATTTTTCCAAGTAAGCATGACTCGCAACTATCATCTGACCTTAGGTCAAATGACTCCAAGACTCCATCCTTTTGGAGTTGGCCTATGCATTTCTTGCTTATATGTCCAAGACGACAATGCCATAATGATGCTTTATCCAAGTTATTATCATTAGTAGAATCAATACACATTACATTATTTCCTAAGTTATCTACAACAGACACAAATTCATACACACCATCACAAGGTAATGCTTTAAAATAAAACACATTATTAAAGAAAGCATTTATTCCACCAATTTCATAATCAAAAGAAAAGGTAAAACCTTGTTTATACAAAGCATGAAAGGAAATAACATTTCTTGCCATTTCTGGCGAATAACAACATTTATTCAAATCTAAAGTAAATCCACTACTAAGCAAAAAAGTATAAACTCCAATCTTGGTGACAGGTGAAACTTTCCTATTCCCCATGATTAAGTTTATCTTTCCATGCTCCACATTCTCACTTCTTCTTAGTCCCTGCAATTCAGAACAAATATGAATACCGCAACCGGTATCAAGGACCCAAGAGTTAGAATAGAGTGAATTATTAGATGATATAGTGTAAATACCTGCATGGTTGGGTTTTACTTTCCCATCCTTCAAATCTTGCTGGTATTTTGGACAGGTACGCTTCCAGTGCGCCTTTTCATGGCAATAGAAGCATTCAGCCTCTTTGGGATCAAAAGAATGTGTAACGTAACCTTTCTTGGTTCCTCTAGAAGAGGAGCCATCAAGAGTCTTACCCTTGGTAACCTTCAAAGGGTTCTTTCTCTTCTTCCCTCTACCTTTCCCGATTTCCAGGACAGGTGTTGAGTTTGGAGTAGTAGCAGGAGTGGTCACAACCGACTTACCTTTAAGACCTGATTTTGCGGTCTTTAGGAGTCCTTGAAGTTTTCTAAGTGTAACTTCCTCCTTATTCATGTTGTATGTCATGCGGAATTGATCATAACACGAAGGTAAGGAGTGCAAAATAATATCTATTGCTAACTCCTTAGGGAAGTTCACATTCAACTTCATCAATCGATCCACATACCTTTGCATTTTCTGCATGTGGCTTGTGATGGGTTTGCCATCTTTCATTCGGGTTGTGATCATAGAGGAGATGATTTCATATCGCTCTTGACGAGCACTCTGATGGTAGCGGTCCATCAAATCCTGGTGCATCTCAAAAGGATAGTAGTCCTCATAGGACTTTTGGAGCTCGGCTATCATGGTGGCCATCATGATGCATGCCACTTTGGTAGCATCTCTTTCATGAACCTCATATTCAGCAAGCTCCTCAGGAGTAGTAGTTGGCTCAGGCACCTTGAGCTCCTTGTCAAGAACATATTCCTTGTTCTCGTAACGAGTGACCATCCTGATGTTTCTGATCCAGTCAGTAAAGTTGGATCCATCAAAGATGACTCTCCTACAAAGGTTCATGAGAGAGAAGGAGCCAGTAGGGTTTGAGCCAGGAGTAGAATTATTGGAAGACATCTGAAGAGAAGAAAGAAAAGTTTAGTTTAGATATAGAGATAGTCCTTAATAAAACACTCAAATGTAATATTAAGGCTAGGATCCAATCACAATATCTTATAACCTAGAAGAGGGATGTCGTAATCCAAGTTATAACATATCTGAAAGGTAGGTGAATGACGATTCACCAATTTCCACCATGAAAACGAAATATAAATTATTAGGTTTTATTTGGTTTTTAGAAATTCCTAGATTCTTTGAGATTCATTGAACTTTTCAATGGCATGTTTCAATCTCGAGTGTGCCCTTCATGTTTTGTGACTGGGATACCGAGGATCACAAAACAAGGTGTGAAGTAACCATGCAAATTACTTGGTACCCTTAATGTTTTTCACTTAATCGTTGTGCCGGTAAACCACACATGCTCCTTCCGACCTCATGAAAAACCTTATGTCACCTTTTGCCTTCCTTGTTTAGTCCAAGTTAGTGTGCTAGTAAACCACACATGCTCCACCAACGCCTTAAACAAGGTGCAAAGTGTAATTTCATGGATTAGCACCTTATTCACATTTTTCCTAAAGTAACTAAGATTGGGAATTTATAAAACATTTAGTTACTTTATAATAATCATTATAATTTTAATGAGAATTTTTAAGTCATTGTCCTACCCATTTGGCTAACGACCCTCCACCAGTCAAGCAAGCAGTGGGTGAGAGTGGACACCCATTAAGTTGCCATTTTATAGGCAACAACCTTATACCCACCTTATAGACTGGCTTCGTGAATGAGGCGTACTAGCGGTAAGACGACTTTGATCTTATACATATATATATATATATATATATATATATATATATATATATATATTATTAACATATAATATTATAAGTATAAGGGTTGAATTTTAACTTTTAAAATTCTAAGGGATGGAACTAAAGTTTTAATATGACTTTACTTGTTCCAAAACTTGAGGGCAAGTTTTGTAAACTTTCAAGACTTTTCATTTCTTGTAACTTATGAGTTAATTAGAGTATTAAAAATGAAGACTCTTCGTTTTTCTAACTCTTGTGTTCTTTTAATGGTTTTAATTCAAGTGTGACTCTTGGTTTTCCATAACTTGAGGACAAGTTATGGACTCCATTAAAACACATTATGATCAAGAATTAAACTACCAAGTAGGTTACAAGTAATTCCTAGGATCATCTAAATTCATAAGATCAAGAACATGAATATCCATATCAAAGTTTCAAGTCCATATGAACACATATAATCATGAAAAATTGATATTTGCCATTGTAAATGGATTAGAACAAACATTACACCATCTCAAACAAGTTTTATAACACCAAAAAAGTTTAGGGTAATGTTTCTAGTCCATTTCCAGCAGCAAAAGTCGAAAATCTGCATTCTGTGGCTCCTACTCGCCGAGTGCACGAACCTACTCGGCGAGTAGGTTGAAGATACACATGAAATCGGCGATTCCCCCCATGGACTCGGCGAGTTCATCAGGCAGATTACACAAAATCGACTTTTTTCAACTATTTAGCACAAATAACAAACAAACAAGCCTAGGCTCTGATATCACTGATGGGTTTTGAGCATTCTGACACTTCCTAAGTGTACATGCAACCCTAATAACCTTGGATCTATGTTTGTCTAATTATCATGAAAAGTTGATTTCCAAGGCTATGATCGTATCTAGCATACATGGGGAATAATTTTAACTTGAATAAAAGATAGAACTACATACCTTGTTGTTGATTTTGATCCTTGAAACCTTGTGAGCCTAGCACCCCAAGTGTGATGCCTCAAATGCTTCACACAACACCAAATGCTATGGAGTAAATTTGGAGAGAAAGTATAACACTATAAAAATCGGCTCTAGCCCTCAAGTATGCACGTGTCACCGATTTTGGGAGAAACATGAGCTTTATATAGTTTTGACACATTTAGGGTTACACCATGTAAACCCTAATGTGTCATGACTCTTCATTTCCATGACCCATGGGTTTGTAACTCCCATGGAGCATCCATGGAGCATCCAATGGGTTCAACCCAACTTGATTATCCATGGAGCCTCTTAGCCCACTATATAAGTTATGGATGATTTACATAATCAACCCATATATTTAATTAGTTATTTTTTGATCACTTAATTAATTCTTGATCAAACTAATTAAATAA
This sequence comes from Lactuca sativa, assembly GCF_002870075.4. NCBI lineage: Eukaryota > Viridiplantae > Streptophyta > Magnoliopsida > Asterales > Asteraceae > Lactuca > Lactuca sativa. The sequence goes on along the minus strand of NC_056627.2, from coordinate 66,306,942 downwards.
TATTATTAATATATTAGAACTTATAATATATTAATAAACCACAAGTGTTATTTCTCTCATTTAGTCTATTCAATTTCATGGTGCCATGCAACCCAAATGGACCATGCCGGGTCGGGTCAAGTACATACCAGAAATAGTTATGGACTTAGACACCTTATCCAACAAGGAAGACGTGAAGAAGACCGCGTTTCGGACTCGTTATGGTTATTACAAGTTCGTGGTGATGCCATTTGGGCTCACCAACACGACGATAGTGTTTATGGATTTGATGAATCGGGTCTTTAGACCGATGCTCGATCGCTCGGTCATTGCGTTCATCGATGATATCTTGTTGTGTTCCAAGACCCGAGAGCAGCACGAGGAGCACCTCAAGGAGCTGCTAGAGGTTTTGCGGCAAGAACGGCTATATGCCAAGTTGTCGAAGTGTGAGTTTTGGTTACGAGAGTTCCAGTTCCTTGGACGTCTCGTTAATCAGGAGGGGATTTTGGTCGACCCGGCCAAAGTTGAGGCAGTCATGCAGTGGGAGATTCCGAAATCTCCCTCAGATATCAGGAGTTTCCTGGGGTTAGCAGGGTACTATCGGAGATTCATTCGGGATTTCTCCAAGATTGCAGTACCCCCCACTCGTCTAATGAGGAAGGGGTGGATTTCTGATGGGATCCAAAGCAGCAGAGGGCATTTGAGACCCTCCGCCGGTGTTTATGTGAGGCGCCTGTGTTGACGCTCCACGAGGGAGTCGAGGATTTTGTACTATATTGTGATGCATCCATCACAGGCCTGGGGGCAGTCCTCATGTAGAGGGGATGAGTGATAGCTGTGACAACCCTAATTTCACGGCCAGAAAAGACTGATCTGTTTATGCTTTGTTTTTTTAAAATCAGAGTAATCGTTTAAAGAAAACTGTTGCGGAATTTGTTCCCAAAACAAAATATGATAAGAATTTATCAAGCGTATTTATTGAAGAAAATGTATTTTCATTAAATAATAAAACCTCGGGATGTCATGTTCCGATACAGACCAAAAGCATAAACAATATAAAATAGACCTTACAATAGTTATTTACAACTACTGATCTATAATCAAAAATCTCTCGTCAAATCCACCAACTTATACCCTTGTGTCATTATCTGTAATGAAAAGAAAACTGAGTGGGTCAGGCTTGGGAGCCTGGTGAGCAGATAGGGTTTTCAACCCACAATAATATAATTATTATATTTAATCAGCAAACAATCAACCCAATTACCCATCCCCATTATCTTCTTAAGGTTTTACCCTAAGAACCAACTATCCTTCATTCATTTATTCCTAAGGATTTACCTAAGGAATTGGCACGAAGTCCATTGCTGCCAAAGTTTATTTATTAGGTACTAAATCCATAGCTATCAGGTGCTAACTCCATAGTCACCAAGGTTTATACAATAGGCGCTAACTCCATAGTCACCAAGGTTTATACAATATGTGCTAACTCCATAGTCACCAAGGTTTATACAATAGGCGCTAACTCCATAGTCACCAAGGTTTATACAATAGGCGCTAACTCCATAGTCACCAAGGTTCATACAATAGGTGCTAACTCCATAGTCACCAAGGTTTTTACAATAGGCACGAAGTCGCATCGTCACCAACTATTCCATCTACCCATGTTCTACCCAAAATTTTTGTAGATATAAATACGAACACAATTTTAAATCATTTAACACTTGTATAAAAACATCAAATCCAAGTCCATCTCAAATAGACAATTAATATATAACACATAGCACATATTTCATAGCTATTACTTTATATTTATGTGTTAGAAGAGAGTAACCACACACTCACACATATAAACAACAATATATGTACACATAGCACGTATTTTATAAAATACTTCATATCTATGTGTAAGATGAAAGTGAATATACACTCACTTGATTAGACGATGCTCTGACAGCACTACGACTTGTAGAAGTAGTATTTCCTGCGTAGATCTGTAAGATCTTTACAAAAACCGAGCTCCTCGTGGGCAGGGCTTCGGCTCGGGAATCTCACTTCTCGGGATCCTCAAGGCTTCAGAACTTGCTTTGGGGCTCGGGAATGATACCGGGGCTTCGGGATATAATTGGCATGCAAATCGAGGCAAAAACTTGAGAGAAGAAAGAGTTTGAACAAAAGAAATCGATAGCTCTCGCATTCTATTTATAGGCTGCTGGATCTGGGATTACGTTGGGCGTAATTTCCAAGTACGCTGGGCGTAATTTTGGTTACGCTGGGCGTACGCTTCGGATAAGCTTTGGTATGTGTGCCACGATCTTCAAAAATTCATAACTTTCGCATACGAGCTCCGTTTTCAACGTTCTTTATATCCACACATAGGTGAGATTATGCTCTACAACTTTCGTTTAGACTCGATTGGCTAATTTTGACTTTATTTTTTATTATTTATTTTTAGTAGGTCGGGACAGAAAAACTTCGTTAGAAATTCATAACTTCTTCGTCCGACGTCCGTTTTTGTCTGTATTTTTACCGTTGGACTACTATCAACAAGATCTTCGATTATTGTTTAGATTATTTCGGCTAAAAACCGATCGATCTCAAATCGAGTATTCGGGTTGCATACCGCTAAGTCGAAACTTAGAAAAATCATAACTTCCTCATACGAAATCAGATTCGGACGTTCTTTTTATGCACACTCATGGTTTAACGAAATCTACGAATTTTGTTTAGATCGCTCAGGCTAAATATTAATTTGACGTAAATTCACTTTTTACGTCATTCAACGTCATGTCGGTTTTGTCGCGAAACTTCGACATGTCATAACTTCTTCGTTATAACTCGGATTTCGGCGTTCTTTATATGCACGGAAACCTTGTGACATATACTACATCTTAGTTAAGATTATTTATTCTAAATAAACTTTTGTTGAAAAGTCATTTTCGACCCCTATTATCTCTAAATTGACTAGCTCGGATCTACGGGCGTTACAATAGCCTATGCATCCCAACAGCTGAACCTGCATAAGACGAGATACCCTACGCACGATCTTGAGTTGGGAGCGGTGGGATTTGCTCTCAAGATTTGGAGGCATTATTTGTACGGGGTCCGATGTACTATATACACAGATCACAAGAGTTTGAGGCACATCAAGGATCAATCGAACTTGAATATGAGGCAGCGCAGGTGGCTGGATGTAGTCAAGGACTATGATTGTGAGATCCTTTACCATCCTGGTAAAGCAAATGTGGTTGCGGACGCTTTGAGCTACAAGTCAGTTGGGTCTTCTACCCCAGCAAGGTATATGAGGATAGCGGTGGATTCCCCGCTTGCGAGCTTGATTATGGATGCTCAGGTTGAGGGCATGAGACCAAAGAACTGGAAGTTGGATAGGATTAAGGGCGAGAGCACCCGATTTGGTCAGGATAGTTGCGGATTATTGACCCGACACGGTCGGGTTTGGGTTCCGATGTCCGATGTCTGCCAAACCCCTCCGAAAATCGGAACCCAAACCCGACCGTAACGGGTCAACAATCCGCGGCTATCCTGAGCAAATTGGGTGCTTTCACCCTTAATCTTCTCCAACTTCCAGTTCTCTAGTCTCATACCCTCAATCTGAGCACCCCTGACCAAACCCACCAGCGGGGAATCCACCGTTATCCTCATACACCTGGCTGGGGTCGAGGACACAGCTGACTTGTGGCTCAGAGCATCCACAACCACGTTCGCTTTACCAGGATGGTAAATGATCTCTCAATCATAGTCCTTGACCACATCCAGCCACCTGTGTTGCCTCATGTTCAGGTTCGGCTGATCCATGATGTGTCTCAAACTCTTGTAATCTGTGTATATAGTACACCGGACCCCATACAGATAATGCCTCCAAATCTTGAGAGCGAAAACCACCGCTCCCAACTCAAGATCATGTGCAGGTTATCTCATCTCGTGCGGCTTCAGCTGTCGTGATGCATAGGCTACCACTCGCCCTCTCTGCATGAGGACTGCCCTCAAGCCTGTGATGGACGCATCACAATGTACCACAAAATCCTCTACTCCCTCGAGGAGTGTCAACACCGGTGCCTGACATAAACAGTGCCGGAGGGTCTCAAACGCCCTCTGCTGCTCAGGGCCCCACCGGAAATCCACCCCCTTCCTCGATAGACGAGTGAGGGGTACGGCAATCTTGGAGAAATCATGAATGAATCTCCGATAATACCCTACTAAACCAAAGAAACTCATGATGTCTGAGGGAGATTTCAGAGTCTCCCATTGCATAACCGCCTCAACCTTGGCCGGATCGACCAAAATCCCCTCCTGGTTAACGAGATGTCCGAGGAACTGGACCTCTCGTAACCAAAATTCGCATTTTAAGAACTTGGCTTACATCCATTATCGCCTCAGAACCTCCAGCAGCTCCCTGAGATGCTCCTCATGCTGCTCTCGGGTCTTGGAATACACTAAGATATCATCTATGAACACAATGACCGCTCATAGGGTATGTTGGCCTTCAACATAAAGCAGGACCGCCTCAACCCAACCAACAAGCAAATAACCATGTGCGCATAACTATCATATACTGGCATATACAAACATCAAACATATCCATCACACTGATCATCAATCATAGAATTCTCTCGTAACTAGAGTACCGACCTAGCAGGTCACTAACATACCAATACTTACGGATCATAAGAGCATAACATACTGTCTACCATGATTCTGATCTAACGAATCATAACCACATGTAGCATACCATAACATTAAAAACTAAAGGGCCGACCTTGGTTCCGTAGACCCTATCGATATGGTGAGGATAATGTTGGAATAGTGTTTAACGCTGCAACTATATTAGGCAAGTATTTGACCCGATTGTGCATGGTCCTTTTGGGTTGCCTTCACCATAGCAACTTGACAGGAAGATTTATTATGAGAGAATAAATATTATTAATATATTATGAGAATAATATAAGGAATAATAATATTGTTATTTGATTAATATAAGTCATAAATTAATTAGAATTAATTTGGTGACTTAAAGAGATTAATTAAATAAGAAGGTATAAACTGTCAATTGTTTGATAGTTACACTTTGGGCTGTAAATCCTTCTTGGATAGGGTTGGACGATTTCTAGGGCTTGGGATAAGCTACATATTGTCCAAGGACTTATCATGGAAAGGATTTGGATTGCTTTGAGTAAAGATTATCCAACTAGGGTTTAAGGGTGAAACCCTAGGAGCCTCACAAGTATAAATAGACCCATAGGGCAAGGGAAATCGGCACCTCTGCTAAAGCAAAGAAACCCTGGCCGATTTCTTCCCTCTCCTCTCTCTCAAATCATCCTCTTGCTAGTTGGTGTTTGTAAGCCATTAGAGGAGTGACATTTGTGACTCTAAAGCTCCAAGAACAAGAAGATCAAACAAGTGTTTCAAGGTATACTTCTAAATTTGATTTTGTATTGTTCTTATTATCTATTAGCCATTAGAAGTCTTGGATTCAATGCATGTTTAATTATAGAAACCTAGATCCAAGCATTAGGGTTTGCATGTGCACATAGGAATGTTCATATGGCCAAAAGCCATCAGATAACTCACCTTGCAAATGTCGACTCGGAAGATAAACTCCAACTCTCGGATCACTTAACATAGGATCCACCACCTATGATCATAGTACAATATACTCATAAGTCCTTAACCTTATAAGGTACTCCATGACCCACCAGTCAACCCCTGGTCAAAGTCAAAGTCCTCAGTCAAGGTCAACAGTCCTTGTTGACCCCAACTCGTCAAGTACCCTCGGCTACTCGCCGAGTACCTTGAAGTACAATCCAACTCATCGAGTCATTAGGGTGACTCGTCGAGTTCCTTCGATTCTCGTTCAAACTTTAAGGCCACCCGTCGAGTTCCCTCCTTGCAACTCGACGGATACACACGCATACATATTCTAGGGAAAACTCATACAACTCGCCGAGTTGTTCTTCAACTCGTCGAGTCTTATGGTAATCTTCATCGGACTCGCTGAGTTGTTCATCCAACTCGTCGAGTTCACGGCCATCTTCATGTGACTCGTCGGGTCAACCTTGCGACTCGCCGAGTCCATTCAGTCCTCTTTCCATACAGACATGTTTTGAGCCATGCAGCGGCTCCAAATCACAGATCCAAGCTTGTAGGGCAGGCTTATCACGTAAAGTTGCAAACTTTACATGCATGCATGGCTATAAAGGCTCTAATTGCCTATTTTAAGTTCTTAATGGAACTTCATGCTCAAGAGGGACCTTAATCATGACCAAAACTGAAACTTTATGCTTCTAGAATCCAAGGAAGGTCCAGATCTGAAGATACAACCTCAGATCTAGCCCATAGCTGATCTTTCCAACTTGTTATCTCACCAAAAACCCTAAAACTCAACCTATAGAAGAGATTCACAAGGAAAAGATGATGTGGTTACCGGCAGAAGATGATAACTGAGATAAGAGTTGATTTCCACACTCTACTTGTTCGAATCTCCTTCTCCTCCAAGCCTTCTTCCTCCAAAGATCCTCTTTTCAAGCTTCAAACACACAAAGGGCACACACACATGTATTAGGGTTTTAACGGGCTCTCAAAGACTGCAAAGAGGCCAAAGGAGGCTGAGGCTCCGTTAAATAGAGGTGTAAACCCCGGGATTTAGGGTTTCATCTGCCAACTCCTACTCGCCGAGTCTCAATATGGACTCGTCAAGTAGGTCACTTAACACGCGATCCCACCCCGCTGCCACTCGACGAGTAGGTCAACCAACTCGTCGATTAGAGCTTAACCCAATAAATCTTATTTAAACAATAGATGAGAATTGGGGAGTTACAATTCTCCCCCACTTGAACTAGAATTCGCCCTAGAAGTCCGCTGGAATAAACAATGTCGGGTAATGCTCGCGCATCTCCGCCTTCGGCTCCCATGTCCACTCGGATCCCTTCTGATGTTCCCACTGTACCTTTACTAAAGGTATTTCCTTGTTCCGCATAATCTTCTTCTTCCTTTCCAAAATAGCCACAGGCCTCTCCACATAGTTTAGGCGCTCATCGACCTGAATGTCATTCAACGATACCACTGCCTCCTGGTCCATAATGCATTTTTCATAACTGCGAAACATGAAACGTGTTGTGGATCCGGCTAAGCTCCTCCAGAAGCTCTAGCCTATAAGCCACCCAACCAACCCTGGCAACAATCCTGAACGGCCCAATGTAACGGGGACCCAATTTTCCCCTCTTCCTGAAGCGGATCACACCCTTCCAGGGTGAGACCTTCAGAAGAACCATGTCACCCACCTGAAATTCCAGCTCAGAACGGTGTCGGTCGACATAACTTTTCTGCCGACTCTGCGCGGTCTGCAGAATATATAAAGAACGTCAAAATTCGATTAAGATGTAGTTTATGTTACGAGGTTTCCGAATATATAAAGAACGTTGAAATCCGAGTTATAACGAAGAAGTTATGACATGTCGAAGTTTCGCGACAGAACCGGCACGACACAGTGCGACGTAAATAGTGAATTTACATTAGAGCGATATTTATCCAAAACAATCTAAATGAAAATTGAAGATCTCATCGATAGTGGTGCAACAACGGAAAGACGAACTAAAACGGACGTCAAACGAAGGAGTTATGAGTTTATAACGGAGTTTTCCTGTCCTGGCCTACTAAAAATAATATATAAGTAATATAATTGTAATATATTAAAAATAAATTCAAAATTAGCCAATGGAATCTAAACGAGAGTTGTAGAGCATAATCTCACATTCGCGTCGATATAAAGAACGTCGAAAACGGAGTTCGTATGCGAAAGTTAAGAATTTCTGAAGTTCGGGGCGCGAAACCCCAAAACTGTCAGATACCACGACGTGGCAAGCAATGCCACGACGTGGCCAGTCTTCTGACACCTTCGGGAGTCCCCCAGATGCAACTTGTGATGACGCATGCAGTGACGACCAAGCCCACGACGTGGAAAAAGGTGTCACGACGTGGAAAGGGCCAATTTTGCCCTATAAATAGATTTGAAGGGCCACCCGAGTTTGGTTGCTCATTCTCTCATCTCTCACCTATATTACCTCGATTTATGTGTAAAGAAGTACCCCCGAAGCCCCGGTATCATCCCGAGACCCGAAGATCCCGAGAAGTGCAATTCCCGAGCCAAAGCTCTGCCCGCGAGGAGCCCGGTTTTTGTGAAGATCTTCCAAATCTACCGAAGAATACTACTTCTACAAGTCGTAGTGTTGTATGATCATCTTCTGATCAGGTGAGTGTATAGTCACTTTCATCTTACGCATAGATATGAAGTATTTTATAAAATACGTGCTATGTGTATATATATTGTTGTTTATATGTGTGAGTGTGTGGTCACTTTCTTCTAACACATAAATATTAAGTATTTGCTATGAAATACATGCTAAGTGTATAATATCAAGTTTTTTATATGTGTGAGTGTATAGTCCCTTTCACAAACACGTTTTTAATACAAGTATTGTTTGAATGTATTAAGTATATGTTTTGTGTGAGTGTGTAGTTACTTTCTTCTAACTCATAGCTAGGAGTTATTCTCTATGAGATACGTGTTATGTGTATGTGTCTCATCTATTATTTGGAATGTGTATTGGATGAACATGCTATACAGGTTTTAAACTATGTATAAAAGTGTATATTTATATCTACGAAAATGTTGGGTAGAACATGGGTAGATGGGATAGTTGGTGACTATGGAGTTAGCGCCTATTGTATAAACCTTGGTGACTATGAAGTTAGCGCCTACTGTTAAGTAAACCTTGGTGACTATGGAGTTAGCGCCTATTGTATAAGCCTTGGTGAATATGGAGTTAGCGCCTATTGTATAAGCCTTTGTGACTATGGAGTTAGCGCCTATTGTATAAACTTTGGTGACTATGGAGTTAGCGCCTATTGAGTTGTAACATCCAGAATTTCAGGTATTATATTTATTCATTTTTATTTCGAGTTTTGTGAGAGGACTCGGCGAGTTGTAACATCCGGAATTTCAGGTATTATATTTCAGGTATTATACTTGTTATGTTCTAACCTTGTTATCGCGCTATCGTATCATAGAATACTCCCATAGTACTCTAACTCTAACTGTACTTGATCTAGCGTTCTCTTGACTGGTGTTCTGGTAAGTTTTAACCCTGTTGCAACCCCACATCATTCCCAAACACATGTTGGTCACATCTCGAATGAATATAGTTGATCAGGCTATATTGATCCTAGCTATGATTACATAACTGTTCGGGTTAACGACAGTGCCCAACCTTTAAATACTTTTAGTTCTATTCTTCTCGTGATCCTAGTTCTATTATGTACATGTATGAGCAAGTAGGTATATTTTTATAACTTGAAGTTATACTCTAAAATATATCACTATCCAGAGCACTTAAGCCCCATTGTATTTATAGACGTATATCTTTTATCGGTTGATATACTTAGTTCACTATAAACAATGCTCTGATACCAATCTGTCACACCCCAAAACCGGAACGGCGGAAACGTTCGGGGGGTGGAGGACGTCATGTCAAGTATCAGAAGATATGTATATGGTAAGCAAGTAATGAACAACCATTTCATTTAGAAAGAAAGTGTTTACAATGTATGTGTTCACAAAACATAGAAGTCATAAACAAATAACAAAACAAGACTTGAAGCTATAATGCTCCATCTTCTGAAGTCCCAGCACAAGCACCTGTCTAATAGTCTCCTGAGAATACAAGTTGTTTGAAAGAGTTGATCAGCAATTAAGCTGGTGAGTTCCTAAGATTTTAGTGATGTGAGTAGGCTGTAAAAATGTGGTTTAAAATGTATATGTAAAGTACTGTAAGCTGTAAGGTGTTGTTTTGTAAAGTTTTCCTGTTCCTCTAGAAAATCATATATTTCCTACTTAAAATGGGAGTTGAGTAAAATGACACTACAAGCCTTTCTATGTGTAATAAGTGGGTACAAGTTATATATACTTGGAGTAAACAAACAATCGATTATGCGCATCTGCCCTCAACCTACAACCCGACGGGGTACAGTAAGTAAGGCGGATAGCACATATTCCATTGGTTATTAGATCGTTGTCATATATAACCTTGGGGTATTCACTTGTTACTCATGGAGTTATTTGTAATGGTTCCTTTATGTCTAATGTAGAGTTCCTTTTAAGAAAACCTATATTTCTTATAAAATATTGACTATGGTGATTACTTTTATAATAGCTTTGTTTATACAGCTATATATAATTTGGTATTGGGTAGATAATAGATTGGGTGACCTCGGTGTAAACCCACATCCAACGGGAACAGGACGTACAGCGAAGAACACACATCCTAATAGCTGTCAGATATTAGTCTTATATATAAACATGGTGTATAAACTAAGGTATTATAGAGTTAACTCACCTAAAGTCTTTAAAACTGTACTGGCTTAATAAAATGGATTAAGCCCTTAACTGGGAAATCGCTAGTTTTGTATATCAAAAGTACTGACTTTGAAACGAAAGTTTTGTACTAGAAAAACTGTGCATTGACTCTGTGACCTATGACCTGATCCATACCTGGTACCCTTATGATGACTTAATGTATACTAAGCATAAATATATATAGATTCAGGTAGATAATAGATTGGGTGACCTCGGTGTAAGCCTACATCCAACGGGAACAAGACGTACAACGAAGAACACACATCCTATTAGCTGTCGGCATCTACTTAACATATATGTATCCTATAGTGTATACATTATGGAATCATAAGGTTAGCATCATGGTCCTAACTTTTAAAAGTAGCCTTCTACCAAGACTCTATTGTTTTGAAAGCAGTCTTCTACCAAGACCCCACTGTTTTGAAAGTAGTCTTCTACCAAGACTCTACTGTTATGAAAGCAGTCTTCTACCAAGACCCTATTGTTTTGAAAGCAGTCTTTTACCAAGACTCTACTGTTATGAAAGCAGTCTTATACCAAGACTCTACCGTTCCTTTGTCAACTGTAAAGTACATTCTCCCTAGTTTATAACCTACCTCGATTAGAGAATAGATCAACCTTCAAGTGTTACCGACACTTTATGAAAGTAATGGGAGAAAGTGAGTACCCTGATGTCATTTATAATGGCATACGGAGGTACTATCAACCTAAAAACATAAGTGTGTTTTATTACGGTCATAATGTGAAAGCTAGAACCCCTACTAACCCGCTCTCATGTATGGAGATTGAGGGAACCAAAAGCGACCCGAGCAAATCCATGCAAGCCGTGTAATTCACATTAAAGTTAGATCCTGTCTGCGTGTTGTCATGCTATAGCAACTTAACTTTTTAGTTATGTTCTGTTCTGTTCTGTTCTGATATTGACTCTTTGTGTGCTTCATTGTACTAGAAGTAATGAATAGCATTCTCCTAAACTATACCTATAATAGTTTACTAATGCTCTAACTGGACTGTTACTGAAAAGACTCATTTATCTACAAAGTTATGCTTATACTTTAAAATGGAGTTTTGTATAACTATAAAGTAACATAACCTTTAGAAGAGTTTTGAAATGTTATAACAACTTATAAATAACATAAGTAACATTTTGAAAGAATGTTTAACAACAAATAATTACACAATTATCATTGTGTTCAACTTGTATCCCCCCCCCCCTTAAAACAATTAAAATAGTTAAAAGATTCATTACGGGGTATGAACTCACCTGTTGTGGGTGATTCAAACGGGTATGCGCGTACGGATGAGAAGTTCCACGAATGAAGTTCCGAGACACAATAAGTCCTAAATGATATTTAAGAACACATAATGACATGAATATAGTGTTTATAAACAACTATATGAAAGGAAACACCTTCCGGGACTAGGAAACACCTTAACTAAGTGTTGGAATCACATGTGATTCAACCTAGGAGGGTATAAAGGCACTTATATGAGTTTACTACCATGATTTCACGGCCCAAGGGAGTTTACGGCCGTAAACTCATGGTTACTCATGGGTTATTGCTAGTTTGAAGTCTAGGGAATTATTTAGGGACATTAGCTCTAGCCTAGGGTGAGAAATACCACCTTCTTTGGAGTTTTTGAGGTGGTCATGGCCCAAATGAGTTTACTACCGTAAACTCATGGCCAAATATGTTTATGAGGGTCATAAAGGTCATAAAGAAGCATTCTAAATTCATGCCTAAGCCCTTGGAAGTGTTTGTGGCATCAAAACACCTCTATTTTGAGTTTACGGCCCATGGACCATTTGGTCATGTGTTTGCGGCCGTAAACACTTATGGTAGATGATATTTTGGTTGTTTTGGGTCTTAAACACATCTAGGTAAAGTTCTATGCTTGTCTCTTGGGTTATGGAAGGCATTTAGGGCATTTTGGCACCCTAAAATAGAGTTCACGGCCCAAGAACTTCCTTGGCCGTGAACTCACATTTGGTCCTTGATTTTAATTGCTTTTGATGCCTAAACAAGTCAAGGTTTGTCCCATGTTTGGTTTCCAAGGTCTAGGGGTCATTGGGCACACTTTGGTCCTTGGAATGGAGTTTACTCCCCAAGGTGTTCTTGGGCGGTAAACTCACAGATCTTGGTGTTTTCCTATGATTTCTAGTGTATTAAGCATATATAAAGCTTTAAAACAACACTATATAGAAGTACTCACTTTCCGGAACAAAAGTCCGAAGATCCTTGAGAGAGAATTTGGCTTTTCTCTAGTTGGAATTGTAACTAATGAATAATTTGGTTCAGAATTCTATATATAGTCCTGGGATTTTTGGCAGAAAATATTTTATTCCCGGAAAGAACTCTAATATCATAGAGTTTTGGAATAACAGAGCTGCACAAGACCCAAGTGCAACCTCTCTCCTGATATCTCCTTAAGTGTAAATCCTGAGTTGCTCAAACTTGTCCCAAAAGTTTGAAAGTTAGTAGAAACAGACTTGGCTTCTATTGAAGTGGAAATTTTTGCGTTGTCACAGTGTTTGTAAGCCATTAGAGGAGTGACATTTGTGACTCTAAAGCTCCAAGAACAAGAAGATCAAACAAGTGTTTCAAGGTATACTTCAAAATTTTATTTTGTATTGTTTTTATACTCTATTAGCCATTAGAAGTCTTGGATTCAATGCATGTTTAATTAGAGAAACCTAGATCCAAGCATTAGGGTTTGCATGTGCACATAGGAATGTTCATATGGCCAAAACCCATCAGTGGTATCAGAGCCTAGATTGGTTTCTATTAAATTGATGCTTGATTGTTTGTTTCTTACATGCAAAATTCGAATTTTGAGTCCCATGGTGGACTCGACGAGTTGGCCTGACTCGACGAGTCCAGTTGGGAACTCGGCGAGTTTGAGCGTCAGGAAGGGCCAAATTGGGATTTTTTGATATTTATCTTATGGAAACTTGCCTTTATCATATTAGATCAACCCTAATCCGATTTTTTGATATATATGATTATAATCTTGATCTAATTAAAGATATTTATCAATTAGTAAAATATTTAATTTCCTTATGTGATAATTAATTAATTATTTTGATTAAATTGGTAAATTATTTTGCAAGATATCATTAAATAAATCAAATATAGATAATTATGGAATTAATTGTTAATTGAGATTATTTGTTATTTGATCCTCCATGTTTTAAATGTTTAAAACTTGCCCTCAAGTTTTGAAATTTGTGTTTTGTGATTAAAAGCTTAATTTAGACAATTTAAATTTCAAACCCTAGAATTTTACAAGTTTAAAAATTCAACCCTATACTAATATAATATTACAAGACTAATATGTATATATATGTATAACTAAAATGCTAGTCTTACCGTTAGTAGGCCTCATTCACGAAGTCGATCTATAAGGTGGGTATAAGGTTGCGGCCTATAAAATGGCGCTTAATGGGTGTACACTCACACCCACCGCTTGCTTGATCGGTGGAGGGTCGTTAGCCGAACGGGTAGGATAGGGCAACCTCATCTCTCATTAAAAGTATAATATGAAATACAAAGTAACTACATGTTTTTCAAAATTTCCCAATCTTAGTTACTTTAGGAAACTGAATTGATGCAATCCCATGAAATTACACTTTGCACCCCTGCTAAGAAGTTAGTGGAGCGTGTGTGGTTTACCGGCACACTAATTGGTTCTAAGCAAAGGTGGCAAAGGGTGATTCATTGTTTATCATAGTTCGATGGAGCGTGTGTGGTTTACCGGCACATCGAATAGGTGATCGTTACAATGAAGGCACCATGTAAATTTGCATGGTAATTCACACCCGCTTTGTGATCCTCGGTATCCCAGTCACAAACAAGAGGGGCATATCGAGATTTAAACATGCCATTGAAAAGTTTCAATGAATCTCATCTAAACCTAGGAATTCTCAAATACATTTAGAACTTAAAGTTAGGTTTTCATGATGGAGAATTAGTGAATCGTCATTCACTTACCTTCGAATTGTTTGCATGTTAGATTACGGTATCCCTTTTCTAATATGTAAATATTGTTGTTGGATCCTAGCCCTAATTTTCTTATTGGGTGATAATTAGGGATTCATATTCTAATCTATCTTTGTCCTTTCTATTTGTAGATGTCGAACGCAAACAACGCTGCTGCTAGTTCATTCACATTGATGAGCCTTTGTCAAAAGGTCACTTTCTATGGGACGAACTTTAGCGAATGGATAAGATACATTCGCACTATTGCTCGCTATGAGGACAAGGAGTATGTCCTCGATGAGAAGCTCGAGAAAATCAACCCTGAAATCGCTACTCCGGCTGAAATGATCGATTTTGAAACTCACAAGCGTGATGCAACGAAGGTACATTGCATCATGATAGCCACTATGAACTCCAAATTCCAAAAGTCCTATGAGGACATGTACCCGTACGAGATGCACCAAGACTTGTTGGAGAGATACCACCAAAACGCGAGACAAGAGCGTTATGAGATTTTCACTAACATGATTTCCGCTAAAATGGGTCATGGAGAGTCTCTTACCGTGCACCTGCAAAAGATGCAAAGGTATGTCGACTGTCTTCGCAAGTTGAATGTTGACTTTGGGGAAGACTTGGCGATCGACATGGTGCTTCACTCTTTGCCTCCAAGTTACAATCAATTTAGGATGACCTACCACATGAACAAAGAAGAGGTCACCCTAAGCAAGCTCCAAGGTCTCTTGAGGGTCGCTGAGAGCAACTTCAAGGACAAGTCTGTTGCACCAACTCCCATTCCACCCGCTGCTCCTGTTTTAGCTATTGGAAAAGGAAGGGGAAAGAAGAGGAAGGCTTCATCTAAGAACCATCGCAAGGTTAAGTCCCGAGATGGTGCCTCTTCTAGTGGGACCAAAGTTGATCCTGCTAAACCCTGCCCTAACCCAAAGGAGGCAGAGTGCCACCACTGCCACAAGATAGGACATTGGAAGAGAAGCTGCCCAGAGTACCTGCAAGCCATCAAGGAAGGAAAGATCAAGCCGTCTTTCGCAGGTATATACACAATTACATCTAACGATTCATCTCATGCTATTTCTTGGGTTCTTGATATCGGTTGTGGTTACCACATTTGTTCTAATGTGCAGGGACTAAGAAGAAATAGGGATGTGGAGGCTGGAAGAATAAATCTAATCATGGGGAACAGAAGATCGTCTCCTGTGACCAAGATTGGAGTATATTCTTTAGTTCTTAGGAATGGTTTATCTTTAGATTTGAACAATTGTTGCTATTCGCCAGAAATGGCTAGGAACATCATTTCATTTCATGGTTTGTTTAGACAAGGTTTTAGATTTTCTTTTAATATGAGAATGGTTCTATTTTGGCTTATCTAAATGGTGTCTTTTATTTTGAAGCTATACCATGTAATGGAATTTATGAAACCGTTATGATTGTAGATAACTTAGGAAATGATGTTTTATGCATGGATTCTTCCAATAGTATGGATAGAGCATCCTTGTGGCATTGTCGTCTTGGACATGTCAACAAGAAACGCATAGCCCAACTCTAAAAGGATGGAGTGTTGGACATGTCAACAAGAAACGCATAGCCCAACTCTAAAAGGATGGAGTGTTGGAGTCATTCGACCTTAGGGAAGATGACACATGCAAGTCTTGTTTACTTGGAAAGATGACTAAGTCACCCTTCACAAATACGTGTGAAAGGGGTGAGGGTCTATTGGACCTAATAAATACCGATGTATGTGGACCGTTTAGATCAACCACGAAGGATGGGAACCGCTTCTATGTGACTTTTACCGATGACTATAGTAGATATTGGTATATCTACTTAATCAAGCAAAAGTCAGAAACTTTTGAAAAGTTCAAAGAGTTCAAGAATGAAGTGGAGAATCAATTGGGCAGGAAAATCAAGATGCTTCGATCCGATCGAGGAGGAGAGTACCTAAGTCTTGAATTCCACGATTATCTTAAGGAGTGTGGAATAGTTTCACAATTGACGCCACCTAGGACACCACAATTGAATGGTGTGGCAGAAAGGCGTAATCGAACCTTGTTGGACATGGTTCGCTCTATGATGAGTCGTGCTTCACTATCTATCTCTTTTTGGGGGTATGCCTGAGAGACTGCCGCCCATATCCTTAACCGAGTCCCTACTAAGAAGGTTTCCAAAACACCTCACGAGATGTGGACAGGGAAAGCTCCCTCGTTGGCACATATCAAGGTTTGGGGTTGCGAGGCTTTCGTAAGACGAGATACTCACGACAAGCTCGAACCTCGTAGTGAGCGATGTATTTTCATCGGCTACCCGTAGAAATCCTTTGGATATCTCTTCTATAGACCGAAGGACAATGTTGTCTTTGTTGCGAGGAGAGGAGTTTTCTGAGAGCCAGAACTCATAAGCCAAGGAGACAGTGGGAGGAAAATCGAGCTTGAAGAGATTCAAGAATTGATAGATGAAGGAACCTCTACCACTGGCACTCAACCCGAGGAGGAAACTCCGGTCGAACCGATTGACGAATCCTTACCTTTTAGACGTTCCGAAAGAGTTAGAGTTCAACCCCAGTTTTATGGTTTTCATATTACTACCGAATGGGACACATATATTAGTGATGGTACACTAATAAACCTTGATGAACCTAATAGCTATAAGGAAGCCATGGCAGGCCCAGAGTCTGCAAAATGGAAAGAGGCTATGGATAGCGAGATCCAGTCCATGTATGACAACCAAGTTTGGAGTTTGGTTGAAAATGTGCCCGGACGTAAGACCGTTGGGTGCAAATGGATCTTCAAGAAGAAAACCGACGTGGATGGAAACGTACACACATATAAAGCGCGATTGGTTGCGGAGGGCTTTACTCAAACTCCCGGAGTTGACTATGATGAGACCTTCTCACCAGTTGCGAAGATAAAATCTATTAGAGTGATGCTAGCAATTGCCGCATTTCATGATTATGAAATTTGGCAAATGGATGTCAAGACCGCTTTCCTTAATGGGAAGTTGGATGAGGATGTTTACATGGCTCAGCCAGAGGGGTTTGTGGATCCAAAGCATCCGAATAGAGTGTGTAAGCTTGAGAAGTCCATTTATGGACTTAAGCAAGCGTCTCGCAGATGGAATCTTTGCTTCGATAAGAAAGTCAAAGAGTTTGGATTTGTACGAAGCGAAGATGAATCGTGTGTATATGTCAAAGCCAGTGGGAGTATAGTAAGCTTCCTCGTTCTATATGTCGATGACATATTACTCATAGGAAACGACGTCCCGACTCTGCAGGAGGTTAAGTCTTGGCTCGGGAAGTGCTTCGCTATGAAGGACCTTGGAGAGGCTTCTTATATTTTGGGAATAAGGATAGTAAGAGAAAGAAGTAAGAGACTAATAGGAATTAGTCAGAACACTTACTTAGAGAAGGTACTAAAACGTTTTAGTATGGAAAACTCGAAGAAGGGAGAATTACCGATACAAAGTAATGCCAAGTTGAGTAAGACTCAAAGTCCGAGTACCGAAGCTGAAATAGCAGAAATGAGCCGAGTACCACACGCTTCCGCAGTTGGCTCAATCATGTATGCTATGACTTGTACTCGCCCTGATGTAGCTTTTGCTTTGAACATGGTTAGCAGATATCAAGGGAATCCTGGCAGAGCCCATTGGATTACGGTTAAGAATATCCTTAAGTACCTTCGAAGAACGAAGGAATGGTTCTTAGTCCGCGGAGGGAGTGATGACTTGAAGGTGCGAGGGTATAGTGACGCCAGCTTTCAGACCGACAGGGACAACTACCATTCGCATTCGAGCTGGGTCTTTACCTTAAATGGAGGAGCAGTGATTTGAAAAAGTTCCAAGCAGGAAACCGTAGCTGATTCAACGTGCGAATCAGAGTACATTGCAGCGAGCGAAGCGTCAAAGGAGGCAATATGGTTGAAGAACTTCATCGGTGATCTTGGAGTTGTACCTGCCATAAAGGAGCCCATGGAAATTTTCTGTGATAATGAAGGAGCGGTTGCCTTGACCAAGAAACCGAGAGATCATGGTAGATCACGACATATCGACAGAAAATATCACTTTATTAGACATCATGTAGAAGCAGGACAACTCGTAGTGAAGAGGATATCATCAGAAGATATCCCAGCAGATCCGCTTACGAAGGGACTGAGTAGGGTTAAGCACTTGCAGCATGCTAGGAGTATTGGGCTGAAGGATGATATTAGCATAGATTAGATAGTAGTAGAAACGTGTAATAGATAAATGTAATTAACATTTGATGATTAAATAAAAGAGTATTATTTATGAGTAATGTTACTGTCTTATGTTAATTATTTAACTATCGTTTAATTTTGCATGTTTTTACTTCCAGAATAATTGAATATATTAAGAATAATCGAATTATTCAAATTGTCCACAATCTTTCATATGTTGGAAGTAGATATGAATAAAGATTGTCATGAATCGGTGTGTAGATTATCTAAATGGTTTTAGACATAGCAAAGGGTTGCTGCAACGTTCATGAGTGCTTATGAACTAGTTTTGAGCATTGGAACAAACCCGCACTTGCTGGAATCACCTTATGGAATATGATATAAAAGGGTGATTGCAAGACGATAATATCATATAGTCTTAAAACCTAGATATATGGTTTGTTATTTGTTAATTGGTTGTACGTTGATAATGCGAAAACGCATCAATAACTCGATGTTATAAAACGCATTATTGTGTATAGTTGGTTAATGAATAAGTAAATTCATATAAGTCGAATTTTATCTGTTACTTTTATCCCAAGAGGGTAAAAGCGATATCTTGGCCGCTCGATGATTTGATTTGACTTTTGTGTCGGGCCCGGTCAGAACTGAATTGATATGTTCGATTAAGTTCTATGTCAAATGAATCGGAGATCGAGAAACCAAATGCTAGACTAAATTATTCCATAAAATTGTCAGCATGATATCTAACAAAGGACTGTACGATCCCTTATCTAAAGGACAAGATTGATTAGATCAGAGTTTGACAGTGTCTTTGATTGCTACGATTGCAAATCGAATTGTACTTGTGCATATAGTTACTAGACTTATCCAAGTGGGAGACTGTTGGAATAGTGTCTAAGGCTGCAACTATATTAGGCAAGTATTTGACCCGATTGTGCATGGTCCTTTTGGGTTGCCTTCACCATAGCAACTTGTCAAGATGATTTATTATGAGAGAATAAATATTATTAATATATTATGAGAATAATATAAGGAATAATAATATTGTTATTTGACTAATATAAGTCATAAATTAATTAGAATTAATTTGGTGACTTAAAGAGATTAATTAAATAACAGGGTATAAACTGTCAATTGTTTGATAATTACACTTTGGGATGTAAATCCTTCTTGGATAGGGTTAGACGATTTATATGGCTTGGGATAAGCTACATATCATCCAAGGACTTATCATGGAAAGGATTTGGATTGCTTTGAGTATAGATTATCCAACTAGGGTTTAAGGGTGAAACCCTAGGAGCCTTACAAGTATAAATAAACCCCTAGGGCAAGGGAAATCGGCACCTCTGCTAAAGCAAAGAAACCCTGGCCGATTTCTTCCCTCTCCTCTCTCTCAAATCATCCTCTTGCTAGTTGGTGTTTGTAAGCCATTAGAGGAGTGACATTTGTGACTCTAAAGCTCCAAGAACAAGAAGATCAAACAAGTGTTTCAAGGTATACTTCTAAATTTGATTTTGTATTGTTCTTATACTCTATTAGCCATTAGAAGTTTTGGATTCAATGCATGTTTAATTAGAGAAACCTAGATCCAAGCATTAGGGTTTGCATGTGCACATAGGAATGTTCATATGGCCAAAAGCCATCAGATACCTCACCTTGCAAATGTCGACTCGGAAGATAAACTCCAACTCTCGGATCACTTGACACAGGATCCACCACCTATGATCATAGTACAATATACTCATAAGTCCTTAACCTTATAAGGTACTCCATGACCCACCAGTCAACCCCTGGTCAAAGTCAAAGTCCTCAGTCAAGGTCAACAGTCCTTGTTGACCCCAACTCGTCAAGTACCCTCGGCTACTCGCCGAGTACCTTGAAGTACAATCCAACTCGCCGAGTCATTGGGGTGACTCGTCGAGTTCCTTCGATTCTCGTTCAAACTTTAAGGCCACCCGTCGAGTTCCCTCCTTGCAACTCGACGGATACACACGCATACATATTCTAGGGAAAACTCATACAACTCGCCGATTTGTTCTTCAACTCGTCGAGTCTTATGGTAATCTTCATCGGACTCGCTGAGTTGTTCATCTAACTCGTCGAGTTCACGGCCATCTTCATGTGACTCGCCGAGTCCATTCAGTCCTCTTTCCATACAGACTTGTTTTGAGCCATGCAGCGGCTACAAATCACAGGTCCAAGCTTGTAGGGCAGGCTTATCACGTAAAGTTGCAAACTTTACGTGCATGCATGGCTATAAAGGCTCTAATTTCCTATTTTAAGTTCTTAATGGAACTTCATGCTCAAGAGGGACCTTAATCATGACCAAAACCGAAACTTAATGGAACTTCGCCCTAGAAGTCCGCTGGAATAAACAATGTCGGGTAATGCTCGCGCATCTCCGCCTTCGGCTCCCATGTCCACTCGGATCCCTTCTGATGTTCCCACTGTACCTTTACTAAAGGTATTTCCTTGTTCCGCATAATCTTCTTCTTCCTTTCCAAAATAGCCACAGGCCTCTCCACATAGTTCAGGCGCTCATCGACCTGAATGTCATTCAACGATACCACTGCCTCCTGGTCCATAATGCATTTTTCACAATTGCAAAACCTGAAATGTGCTGTGGATCCGGCTAAGCTCCTCCGGAAGATCTAGCCTATAAGCCACCCAGCCAACCCTGGCAACAATCCTGAACGGCCCAATGTAACGGGGACCCAATTTTCCCCTCTTCCTGAAGCGGATCACACCCTTCCAGGGTGAGACCTTCAGAAGAATCATGTCACCCACCTGAAATTCCAGCTCACAATGGTGTCGGTCGGCATAACTTTTCTGCCGACTCTGAGCGGTCTACAGAATATATAAAGAACGTCGAAATCCGAGTTATAACGAAGAAGTTATGACCTGTCGAAGTTTCGCGACAGAACCGACACGACACAGCGCGACGTAAATAGTGAATTTACATTAGAGCGATATTTATCCAAAACAATCTAAATGAGAATTGAATATCTCATAAATAGTAATGCAACGACGGAAAGACGGACTAAAATGGACGTCAAACGAAGGAGTTATGAGTTTATAACGGAGTTTTCCTGTCCCGGCCTACTAAAAATAATATATAAGTAATATAATTATAATATATTAAAAATAAAGTCAAAATTAGCCAATGGAATCTAAACGAGAGTTGTAGATCATAATCTCACCTTCGTGTCGATATAAAGAACGTCGAAAACGGAGTTCGTATGCGAAAGTTATGAATTTCTAAAGTTCGGGGCGCGAAACCCCAAAACTGTCAGATACCACGGCGTGGCAAGCAGTGCCACGACGTGGCCAGTCTTCTGACACCTATGGGAGTCCCCCAGATGCAACTTGCGATGACGCATGCAGTGACTACCAAGCCCACGACGTGGAAAAAGGTGTCACGACGTGGCAACGGCCAATTTTGCCCTATAAATAGATTTAAAGGGCCAACCGAGTTTGGTTGCTCATTCTCTCATCTCTCACCTATATTACCTCGATTTACGTGTAAAGAAGTACCCCCGAAGCCCCGGTATCATCCCGAGACCCGAAGATCCCGAGAAGTGCAATTCTCAAGCCGAAGATCTGCCAGCGAGGAGCCCGGTTTTTGTGAAGATCTTCCAGATCTACCGAATAATACTACTTCTGCAAGTCGTAGTGCTGTATGATCATCTTCTGATCATGTGAGTGTATAGTCACTTTCATCTTACGTATAGATATGAAGTATTTTATAAAATATGTGCTATGTGTATATATATTATTGTTTATATGTGTGAGTGTGTGGTCACTTTCTTTTAACACATAAATATTAAGTATTTCCTATGAAATACATGCTAAGTGTATAATATCAAGTTTTTTATATGTGTGAGTGTATAGTCCTTTTCACAAACACGTTTTTAATACAAGTATTGTTTGAATGTATTAAGTATATGTTTTGTGTGAGTGTGTAGTTACTTTCTTCTAACTCATAGCTAGGAGTTATTCTCTATGAGATACGTGTTATGTGTATGTGTCTCATCTATTATTTGGAATGTGTATTGGATGAACATGCTATACAGGTTTTAAACTATGTATAAAAGTGTATATTTATATCTACGAAAATGTTGGGTAGAACATGGGTAGATGGGATAGTTGGTGACTATGGAGTTAGCGCCTATTGTATAAACCTTGGTGACTATGAAGTTAGCGCCTACTGTTAAGTAAACCTTGGTGACTATGGAGTTAGCTCCTATTGTATAAGCCTTGGTGACTATGGAGTTAGCGCCTATTGTATAAGCCTTTGTGACTATGGAGTTAGCGCCTATTGTATAAACTTTGGTGACTATGGAGTTAGCGCCTATTGAGTTGTAACATCCAGAATTTCAGGTATTATATTTATTCATTTTTATTTCGAGTTTTGTGAGAGGACTCGGCGAGTTGGTGCGTAGACTCGCCGAGTAGAGACGCGATTTCTCACCCGGATTAATGACCGAACTCGGCGAGTCCGCGCTGTTTAATGAAACCCTAATTTCTCGGGTTTGGGGCCTATTTAAAGGGACGTATGGCCATCATTTGTGCTCACCAGCCCCCAGAGCAAAACCCTAGTGAGCTTGAGCGTTTGGAGTGAGAGAAGTAGCCATTATTGACCTTGGTGGTGTTGTCTAACAAGGGAAAGGAAGCTATAGCCAAGAGGAAGCAAGAGGGTTAACTTCCTGAAGATCTGAGGTCCAGAACATCACGTTTGACGTACTGTTTTCGAACCATTTTCTGTTGAGGTGATGTTCATGTTGATTTAGGGCTTATTGAGCCCTTTTGTGACTAGATCTAGTGCTCCCATGGTCCCTTAAGCGAGTGAGGTTATGGATCTGGACCCATGGAGGTCCAGAGTGCCTCTTTGTCTAAGCTTTACATTAGTCTATGGAGGTTTTGGTTTGGGATCATTATGTTTGAGGTTAAAACACCTTTTATGGGTCATTAGGTGTGATATGAGCGCCAAGACATAGACTTTACCTGATAAATAAGCTTGGAAAGACTAGATCTATGAGTTAGTGGAACAGATCTGACCTCAGAAGGTCGTTTTGGGTTGTTCATGGAATGCACTCGTCGAGTCCATTGGCAGACTCGACGAGTTGGAGCGAGTGGTTCCGTGTTTTTGAACCAGCGGTTGAGGAACCGAGTTGGGTGAGTGACTCTGTGAGTCGACGCCAGACTCGACGAGTCCACGCCAGACTCGGCGAGTCCATGCCAGACTCGACGAGTTGGGTTGACCGTTGACCAGAGTTGACCGATGTTGACTTGATAGAGTTAGTCAACCCTAGTTTGGAAATTGTTAATTACGGATGTATTTGTGTTATAGGAGGACTATAGTTCGGGTGATCGAGCACTAGTGATTTCAGGGATTTACGAGTTACCGAGATACGCGAGGTGAGTCTTCTCACTATACTTTACCTTGAGTAGGTAATTAGAGTTATGTGATACAGTGTTGTATGCTATATATGTGTTATGTGTTGCACTGCATTATTCTATGTGATTTATGTTGTGCGTGCTACAGAGTTAGAACCGGAAGCTTCACAGAGATAGAGCCTGAGGGTTCATAGAGTTGGGTGCACGGACCCAAAGAGTTATAGCCTCGAGTGGCTAATATGTGTTATATATATGGTATTTTGGGGAACTCACTAAGCTTTGTGCTTACAGTGTTTGGTGTTATTTGTTTCAGGTACTAGTGAGGATCGCAGGAAGGCGCCGGCCTGATCAGTACACACACGGGATTTTTATGTTATGAGGTCTTGGGATTTTTATATGCTATGTATTTGAGTTTCAAACAATGATGTTTTTATGAATAATAAATGAATTATGTTTTTATAAAATGCGAAAAATTGTTTTAATTTTTACGGTGTTACAAGTTGGTATCAGAGCCTTGGTTTGAGGGATTCGAGAAAACCTTCGGGCGTATTTAAACTCAAACTGAGGATTTGAGAAATATTTTCAAAAAGAGTAAGAGATTTTTGGAAAACGCAGAGTAGAGTCGTGTGTACGATCACTCAGCGCCCGAACGGTGATTTCCCAAGATACCTTTATGTTATATGCTTATGATATTGATATGATGTATTCTCGTGCTAGAGTGGGCTAGGTACTCCTATTAGGACTAGAGTGGCCTGATTTGTGATGCCTTAGCCTAGGGAGAGGTGAGCTGATATGAGATGCTTGAGAGTGAGTAGGTAGCAGCGAGGAGCTTATGAGAGATCTGTTAGAGAAAGGATTTTGCATAATAGAGTACTTGGGACTTGGGATCCTAGGAGGAGGACTTGGGTTGTATACTGAGGCGGTGTGGAAGGTAGTATTGGGCCCGTACTACTGGAAACACCAGGACGGTATACAGTTCGAGTAAGAATCTTCGGGATGCCGGGAAACAAGGAGGGACGAGTTATCGAGTGCGAGTATGCTCAAGTGAGTTTCTAATATATCGTATGTTGTTTTTCAAAGGTAGATCATGGCGAGGACACGTCATGCGCCAGAGAGCAGTGAGACCAGTGATGAGGAGATCTGTCGGATCATCCATGAGGAGGTGGCTGCGGCCCTCAGGGCAGAGATACCAGAGATGTTCGGGTCTATCAAGACCATGCTGATTGAGACTTTTGATGAGCGTTATGCTGCCCTTTCTGAGGCTGCTGTTGCGGCGGCCACTGCTGCTAGGCCGCAAGGGGGTGACTCGTTGTTGTTCAGGGAGTTCAGCAACACAAAGCCACCAGAGTTTGACGGGATGCAGGACCCGATTGCAGCGATGAGATGGGTATCTGACATTGAGGGGTGTTTCTACACATGCTCGTGCCCAGGGCACTTGAGGGTTCAGTTTGCGCTGAATCAGCTTCGCCTGGGGGCGAAGGATTGGTGGAAGTTCACGACAGCACACTATTCTCCAGCAGAGCTTGCTGCGGTGACCTGGGAGAGGTTCACCACCATGTTTCGTGATGAGTACGTTTCCCCGGTGGAACGAGATCAGTTGGCACAGGAGTTTTTGACCCTCAAGCAGGGTACAGAGTCCGTTACGGTTATCACCAGGATGTTTCATGAGAGGGCGATGTTCTGCCCTGAGCACGTGTCTACTGAGCAGGCACGTATGAGCCGTTATTTGAGTATTTTGCGGAGAGATATTCGTGATTTCGTGGCGAACTCCTCGTACCGGACATTTGCCGAGCTTTAGGCAAATGCCCGGAAGAGGGAGATTGAGCTAAAGACTCAGGCTAGGGAGGAGGCGGAGTCTCAAGGGAGGGATCGGCGACCGACACAGTCCCAGCCGGCAGCCAAGCGGGCCAAGCCCGCTGATCCTAAAGCAGGGAGCCAGAAGGGCCGCACTTGTGGAAAGTGTGGCAAGGGTCATGATGGAGTTTGTAGAGCTGGATCTTGCTACAAATGTGGCAATGTGACAACCCGATATTTCGAGTCAATGTAATGTAAAACCGATCAAATTTAGGTCAAAATGTAACCTTCCTAAAATCTTATTCGGATTAAATAAAGTAATAGGAATCATATCAAGGTTTGCGTACATAAAAAGAACGTCCAAATCTAACTCCGGATGAGGAAGTTATGAAATTTTGAAGAAATTCCTTAATCACGTCATTTTAATAAATAAATAATAAAAATAATTTCGGAATTAGCCAACGGAATCTAAACGAAAGTCGTAGATCATGGTCTCACCTTCGCGTGGATATAAAGAACGTCAAAAACGGAGTTCGTATGAGAGAGATATGAATTTTTGAAGTTTATTTAAAATAAATAAGAATTTAATTATAAATTCCCGGTAATATCCGAAGAGGAGTCATCGGATTGGACCGAAGTACGCCCTGCGTACCTTCGTACGCCCCGCGTACTGAGATCGAGGGTCTCGGATCGTCCACGTCGCACTATCCGAAGAGTTCTAAACCGTCCGACCCGTCCGAAGCTCCGACCCGTCCGACCCGCTGTCCCGTCCGACCCGCCGTCCCATCCGACCCGCGTACCCAGCAACCCGTCCCATCCGAACCGAGGCAGTCGAGGCTTCGGTCATGCATGACGTACGCGTACGCGCTGCGTACGAGCGTACGCCCCGCGTTCGGAGGCGGTTCAGCCTTCCTATAAATAGGATGCGAGGCTTTCCGAAAATGTTGCTCATTTCTCTCCTCTCTCTCACAACTTTGTCTCGTTTTCCGTGCCCGTTATAACCCGAAGCTCTGGTCTTTTTGCTCAAGTCCCGAGGGTCGATTTTACTCCCGAGATTCCCGAGAATCCCGAGAAAAATCCGTTTTCCGAGACGAAACTCTGCCCGGTTTTCCATCTCGCTTTCCTCAATCAATCAAGTGAGTTTCATACCCCTTAATCAACCTGTTAAATATTCTAAATGCTTTTATATGCTTTCAAAAGGGGGGGAATGCAAGTTAAATACTTATAGTTATTGTTTCAATCACCTGTGATTGTACTAATCACATGTGATTAATAACTAGGGAAATCAGTGGTTTTATCACTATTCAAACTATCTATCAAACTGTTTTACTTCTAAATGTTTTCCAAACCCATTTACTTTTCGAATTTACACTGCAACTGTGATTTAAGCAAATGTTCCTTATACTTAAACTGTTTTAATCAAATCTACACCTTCAAATGGTTTTATAGATTGACATCAAGTCAATCTTTCTTTAAAAATAATACTTATGTTTCAAATGCCTTATAAATACTTATTTATGCTTTTATATTACAAATTGCATGCCCATATATGTATAGACGTATAAATAATGTTTAAAGGACTTAGGAAGGCTATCCACCTTGTTTCCTTTTCCTCGATTTGGATGTGGTCTGATAGGATTTTGGGTGACCATCCGAAGGTCGTTTCCATATTAATTATATATCAAATATACATATATAGACATGAAAGTACTTCCATAATCATATGTACTAAACGCACTGTTAACAAGTTACCATCGGGGTAACACAGAATCAAACTATTACAACTGCTAGATCAATGAGTCAGTTCATTCATGAGTCTATACTAGGAAGAGAATATATACAACTATACTACGAGAACATATACAACAATACTAGAACAAGAAACATTTCATCACACATGCAAGAATACGATAACAAATGTGATCCACTGTATCGGAGCATGCCTTAAATGTCATGGCCCGAGTTGTAGCCAGAATTCTCTTGGAGGGAGAGCGTTGAGTTTGCGTATAGATCTATACTGGATTGACTATCCTACACCTTGCTGCTAGCTACAGCCGGACCTGCAGGTCTGCGGGTGCCAAACGTCATTCCGTTATTACGACCGTTCTTTATGTCGTTGTTATCAGTCGATAGTATGGTGCAATTATCACATTATACCTTAATATAAATCCGGTTTAAGGTAGTAGTAATCAGTACAACAGTAGTTCTTATTATACAAAACTACAGTACTACAATGATTTACCCATTACATATTTTGGTGATAATCTCACTTAAGCATTAATGTACAAACTATATTTTATCAAATAATAGTTATACTTGGGTAATCACACACTTTTACAACAGACGAGTTTACAAAACAGTTAAGCCTTGGTAGAAGGTTACTATTATAGAAAATATAGGATTTTCTGAGAGATTCAAACTTTTGCAAATACTTTTAAACATTTATTTACATTTTTACAAACTTATACATTGGGACAAGTTCAAACGTTTTTGACAATGAACATTGACACTAAAATACTTATGAACTCACCAGCTTAATGCTGATAAACTCTTTCAAAATAACTTGTATTCTCAGGTCATCAGTAGACAGGTACCGATGCCAGCTTTTTGAGATGATGGAGCGTACTCAAGACTCATCATTTTATTATTTTGATTTACGTTATATTTTTGGTGTCTAAAACTGTACAGAACACGCATGTATTAAATTTATATATTTAATGCAATGGATGATGTTGTTTGCCTATTTACATTTACTGTGTTGTGATTACCTTACATGACGTCCTCCGCCCCAGAACGTTTCCGCCGTTCTTGGTTTTGGGGTGTGACAGATTGGTATCAGAGCATTGTTTATAGTGAATTGAGTATATCAACCCATAAAAGATATACTAAACTATAAACCCATTGGGGATTAAACTCTGACCAAGAGTCTATACTTAAAATAATAAAATATTTAACTAAGTATACTAGTCTGCATTCATACTAAAATAAGTGTCACAATGACAAGAACAAAAGTATTACGATTGTTAAATATCACAAGTGAGCTCGGGGATGTATGGTCAGTCCTGGGAATGGCATAGCCTGATCAACTATGCTGATCCTAGGAGTGATTAGCACATGCCTTAGAATGGTTGTGATAGGTTAACAAGTCTAAAAACTTACCAACCATACCACAAGAAGATCAATAGAATTTAAACTTAAAATACTATAGGAGTATTTTGCGCTACTAGTTACACGTATACTATATTCTTATACCTCTATTCTCGCATAGATCTTGATGGCTAGATATCCATCATGGCGACCCGTACTTTCCCAATGAAGGCAATGCCGGGTGGATCGATGAAGAGCCCGAAGTTGATCATCCAATCCCTTTGGATGATCACCTCGCAGAAGGCTTTTCAGATGGGTCCGACTCCGAGCCTGAAGTCAACAACCTACCGATTGTAGGTCAAGCCCCGAACAACAACCCTCGACCAGCGTTTCCAGGTCCTACACCCATATGGGCAAGCAACCTGAACCGCTGGAGTAATGATCAGGGACAACCCTTACCATACTTTGGAGACCGAACCTTTTACAACGTCAGTGATGGTGGCTCTACTGACCGAGCTCTGCCTGTCATTATCCGCAGAATAGCTCGTATTGTCGAGCAAGGTGGAGCAGCCGTCGACCGAGTCATAGAGATTGATGCCGACTCAGGTGTCAACACAGTCAGCATCCGCTGTCTTGAAGAAGACATGGAACGGACCCGGAGGACAAATAAAACCCTGCTGTAGCAGTTGGCTGCCTCACGAGCTGAAATATTGGAACTTCGAGCTCGTCAGAGGACTCAGGATCGACCCATTCAAGAGGTGTTTCGTCAAGTATCCGACCGCAGTACTCGCCCGGGATTTTCCCATCGCCGTTGGTTGATGTCTAGTACAGCTCCGTCTTTTAATTAAAGGATAGCCTTTAACATCTGTGCTCCAAGTAGCGCCTGTGTGTAAAATGTTTCTAACTTCCATACTCAAATTTGAAATCTAAGAACTGTCAAACTTTTCTATATGGTATGATGTATGACCTACTGTTAGGTCGATTTTCCCTGAACTTATTACATCAGTAATACCAGTAAATTTTTGAGATCTATCTATCTGGGGAAAAATCTATACACTTGTGCTTTCCCGCTAATAATGCTTGTTGTGGTTTCAAGCACCCTTTCAACTGTTGGACTATGTTTAGTTAGTCCATGTGTCACTCTCGCGTTGCTTACAAATTGATTCTTACCATCTTTCTTATCTTTTTAAACTTTCAGCTGAAGGATGCCTCCTCGCAAGTCTCCCAGGAATAGGAATAATCCTGCACCTCCACCACCTCCTCCGCCTCCGGTCATCGATACTGTAGCCCTGAATGCTGTTGTAGCTGCAGCAGTGGCAACTGCCATGGCTCAGTATCACTCTTCTGATGCCAGCAGAGGTGGAACCCCTGTGGAATCTATTCCGATCGAAATCCCTGTGCGCTCAAGGGAGTGCTCTTACAAGGATTTTACAAACTGCAAGCCGAAGCCTTTCTATGGCACCGGCGGAGTCATTGCTCTCTCGCAGTGGTTCGAGAAGACTGAATCAGTCTTCGAAATCTGTTCATGCCCTGCTGCGTGCAAGGTGAAATATGCCGCCTGCACCTTTGAGGGTAAAGCCCTAACGTGGTGGAACGGCCACGTCAAAGCCCTAACTCTCGTCGTAGCCAACGACATGGGCTGGGAAACAATGAAAGACCTCATGACTGAGGAATACTGCCCGAGGGGCGAGATCCAGAAACTGGAGCAGGAACTCTGGAACCTGTCGATGAAGGGCACCAATGTGGTCACTTATACAGCCCGATTCAGCGAGCTGGTGGCCCTCTGCCCCAATATGGTTCCCACCGAGGGGAAGAAGATCGAGAGGTACATATGGGGACTAGTGCCTCCGTATCAGGGGAATGTGCTAGCGTCAAACCCCGCTACCTTCGACAGTGCCAAACGATTGGCACAACGACTCATTGACCATGGAGTCAAAACCTCTACAACCACAACCACCCTAGCCATCCCGGAACCCTCCAAACCCGCCGATACTAAGCGGAAATTCTGGGATGAAAGGAAGAAGCAGCAGGCTGCCAAAAAGCAGCAACTGGTGGCAATTCATGCCGCAGTGACCCCTACTGCTGCTACTACTGCCCCGGTTAGTCGGTATGCTGGAAGTTCGCCCAAGTGCAACAAATGCAGCTACCACCACAACGGCCCCTGCCGTGAATTGCAGTGCTCTAACTGCAACAGGAAAGGACACACCGTCCGATTCTGTAAGTTCCCGGCACAACCTATCAACCAAGTCCCTGGCTCTGGCGCGAGCCCAACCTGCTATGGATGTGGCGAAGCAGGCCACTTTAAGAGGGACTGCCCCAAAGCGAGGAATGCTGGAGGAGCAGGGAGGGTACTGGCTATAGGCCACGGGGAAGCAGTTGCTGACCCGACAGTAGTAACCGGTACGTTCCTCCTCGATAACTCCTATGCATGCATTCTGTTCGATAGTGGAGCGGAGCGAAGCTTCGTAAACCATAAATTTGCTCGCATGCTTAATCAACCACCGCACGCACTCAAAGAACTATTTACAGTAGAAATGGCTAATGGAAAAACTGAAAACACGAGTAGCATATACTTAGGTTGTACCCTAACCCTAGACAACCATTCATTTCCAATCGACCTCATGCCAGTCTCAATAAAAAGTTTCGACGTCATCATTGGCATGGACTGGTTAAGCCTCCATCGTGCCGACATCATGTGCTTCGAGAAAGCAGTCCGTCTAAACCTCCCGTCTAACGAAACTCTTATAGTCTATGGCGACAAACCCGGTGCAAGTCTTCGCATCATATCAAGTATTCAAGCACAGAAATACCTGCGTAAGGAATACCACGCATTCCTTGCTCACGTCGTCGACACGAACCTAGAAACGAAAGAACTAAAGAACCTCCCAGTAGTGAGCGACTTCCCCGACATTTTCCCAGAAGAACTACCCGGATTACCTCCGCAACGACAGGTCGAGTTCAGAATCGACTTAGTCCCAGGAGCTACCCCAGTAGCCAAGTCGCCCTACCGTTTAGCACCAGCCGAGATGCAAGAACTCTCTGGTCAACTTAACGAACTGCTCAGCAAGGGCTTTATAAGGCCAAGTTTCTCACCTTGGGGAGCACCGGTCTTGTTTGTTAAGAAGAAGGACGGATCCTTCCGTATGTGTATTGACTACAGAGAACTCAACAAACTGACGGTCAAGAATCGTTATCCTCTACCACGCATAGATGATCTATTCGACCAACTGCAAGGGGCGAACTATTTTTCTAAGATTGATCTGAGATCCGGATATCACCAGTTACGAGTGCTAGAGGAGGATGTGCCGAAGACCGCCTTCCGAACTCGTTACGGACATTACGAGTTCGTGGTGATGCCATTCGGATTGACCAATGCGCCCGCAGTCTTCATGGATCTGATGAATAGAGTATGCCGACCCTACTTGGATCAGTTCGTCATCGTTTTCATTGACGACATCCTAATCTACTCCCGAAGTAAGAAAGAACATGGCGATCATCTGCGACAAGTTCTAGGGACATTACGAAAAGAGAAACTTTATGCGAAGTTCTCGAAATGTGAATTTTGGATCCGAAGAGTCGAATTCTTAGGACACGTGGTAAGCGAAGAGGGAATCCACGTGGACCCATCCAAAATTAAGGCCATTGAGAACTGGTCAGCACCGAAGACTCCTACAGAAATTCGTCAATTTCTAGGTCTCGCTGGCTACTACCGCAGGTTCATTCAGAACTTCTCACGAATAGCGAAGCCTCTTACAACCCTAACCCAGAAAGGTGTGGCCTTTGACTGGGAAGAGAAACAAGAAAGAGCGTTCCAAACGCTCAAACGAGCCTTGTGCACCGCACCAATACTATCCCTTCCGGAAGGAATAGAAGACTTCGTAGTTTATTGCGATGCATCGAATCAAGGGCTCGGATGTGTTCTGATGCAGCGAGGTAAGGTCATCGCCTACGCCTCGAGACAATTGAAGACACACGAGGTTAACTACAC
The DNA here is from genome assembly GCF_002870075.4 of Lactuca sativa. Classification (NCBI taxonomy): domain Eukaryota; kingdom Viridiplantae; phylum Streptophyta; class Magnoliopsida; order Asterales; family Asteraceae; genus Lactuca; species Lactuca sativa. Next base: position 66,274,086 of record NC_056627.2, on the reverse strand, counting down.
GACCCACGATCTTGAACTAGGAGCAGTAGTGTTTGCTCTGAAGATCTGGAGACATTACTTGTATGGAACGAAGAGCACTATCTTTACCGACCACAAGAGTTTACAACACATTTTCGATCAGAAGGAGCTCAACATGAGACAACGACGATGGGTCGAGCTACTCAGTGATTACGAATGCGATATTCGTTATCATCCGGGTAAAGCCAACGTAGTAGCAGACGCCCTAAGTCGGAAGGAATATTCTGGTCGCAAAGTCAAGTCATTATCGATAACCATCCATTCACACCTGACTAAGCAAATTCAGGCGGCTCAACTTGAGGCCATGAAATCTGAAAATGTGTCAAGTGAATCCCTTAGAGGAATGGACAAGAATTTAGAAGCCAAGGGTGACGGAGCTTTATATTTCATGAACCGGATCTGGACACCGAAGCATGGTGGCTTCCGAGACTTGGTCATGACCGAGGCGCACAACACTCGGTATTCCGTCCACCCAGGTTCAGATAAGATGTATCTGGATCTTAAGAAGCTATACTGGTGGCCTAATATGAAAGCAGAGATTGCTACCTTCGTAAGTAAATGTCTTACTTGCGCAAAGGTTAAGGTCGAGTACCAGAAGCCCTCTGGTTTATTGCAGCAACCAGAGATCCCGGAATGGAAGTGGGAGCGGATCACTATGGATTTCATAACCAAGTTGCCCAAGACAACGGGTGGACTTGACACCATATGGGTCATCGTTGATAGATTGACCAAGTCTGCACACTTCCTGCCTATCAAAGAAACCGACAAGATGGAGAAGCTTACGAGATCATACATTAGGGAAATCGTACGGCTACATGGTGTACCTATGTCCATTATCTCCGATAGAGATAGTAGGTTCACCTCAAGATTTTGGCAATCACTACAACATTCCCTAGGAACGAGGCTGGACATGAGCACAGCCTACCATCCTCAGACCGACGGACAGAGTGAGAGGACCATCCAAACTCTAGAAGATATGTTGCGAGCCTGCGTGATTGACTTTGGGAAGGCATGGGATACTCATTTACCCCTTGTCGAGTTTTCCTATAATAACAGTTATCACACGAGCATCAAGGCTGCTCCATTTGAAGCTCTCTACGGCCGTAAGTGCAGATCCCCTCTGTGCTGGGCTGAGGTGGGTGATACCCAATTAGCCAGGGGGCAAACTTCTGGCAGTACTCTCACCGGTCCGGAGATCATTCGGGAAACAACAGAGAAAATCGTTCAGATCCGTGAACGATTGAAAGCCTCTAGAGACCGACAGAAGAGCTACGCTGATAAACGAAGGAAACCTTTGGAATTTCAGGTGGGAGACCGAGTCCTCCTCAAAGTCTCACCCTGGAAGGGCTTGATACGCTTCGGCAAGCGTGGAAAGCTTAATCCGAGGTACATAGGGCCTTTCGAGATTCTTGCAAGAGTCGGCCCCGTAGCTTACAAACTCGAACTACCAGACGCACTTCGTAACGTACATTCTACATTCCACGTATCTAACTTGAAAAAGTGTCTATCCGACGAGACTCTTGTAATCCCACTCGACGAGATCGAAATCAACGAGAGCCTCAACTTCGTGGAAGAACCTATAGAGATCATGGACCGTGAGGTCAAGCAGACAAAGCAAAGCCGTATCCCTATCGTGAAGGTTCGCTGGAATGCCAAGCGAGGACCGGAATTCACTTGGGAACGTGAGGATCAGATGAAACTGAAATACCCTCACCTTTTTGCTTAGTTATTTGTAAATTCTAGCTTGCTTAAAAGTCTAATTTCGGGACGAAATTCCTTCTAACGGGGGGATGATGTGACAACCCGATATTTCGAGTCAATGTAATGTAAAACCGATCAAATTTAGGTCAAAATGTAACCTTCCTAAAATCTTATTCGGATTAAATAAAGTAATAGGAATCATATCAAGGTTTGCGTACATAAAAAGAACGTCCAAATCTAACTCCGGATGAGGAAGTTATGAAATTTTGAAGAAATTCCTTAATCACGTCATTTTAATAAATAAATAATAAAAATAATTTCGGAATTAGCCAACGGAATCTAAACGAAAGTCGTAGATCATGGTCTCACCTTCGCGTGGATATAAAGAACGTCAAAAACGGAGTTCGTATGAGAGAGATATGAATTTTTGAAGTTTATTTAAAATAAATAAGAATTTAATTATAAATTCCCGGTAATATCCGAAGAGGAGTCATCGGATTGGACCGAAGTACGCCCTGCGTACCTTCGTACGCCCCGCGTACTGAGATCGAGGGTCTCGGATCGTCCACGTCGCACTATCCGAAGAGTTCTAAACCGTCCGACCCGTCCGAAGCTCCGACCCGTCCGACCCGCTGTCCCGTCCGACCCGCCGTCCCATCCGACCCGCGTACCCAGCAACCCGTCCCATCCGAACCGAGGCAGTCGAGGCTTCGGTCATGCATGACGTACGCGTACGCGCTGCGTACGAGCGTACGCCCCGCGTTCGGAGGCGGTTCAGCCTTCCTATAAATAGGATGCGAGGCTTTCCGAAAATGTTGCTCATTTCTCTCCTCTCTCTCACAACTTTGTCTCGTTTTCCGTGCCCGTTATAACCCGAAGCTCTGGTCTTTTTGCTCAAGTCCCGAGGGTCGATTTTACTCCCGAGATTCCCGAGAATCCCGAGAAAAATCCGTTTTCCGAGACGAAACTCTGCCCGGTTTTCCATCTCGCTTTCCTCAATCAATCAAGTGAGTTTCATACCCCTTAATCAACCTGTTAAATATTCTAAATGCTTTTATATGCTTTCAAAAGGGGGGGAATGCAAGTTAAATACTTATAGTTATTGTTTCAATCACCTGTGATTGTACTAATCACATGTGATTAATAACTAGGGAAATCAGTGGTTTTATCACTATTCAAACTATCTATCAAACTGTTTTACTTCTAAATGTTTTCCAAACCCATTTACTTTTCGAATTTACACTGCAACTGTGATTTAAGCAAATGTTCCTTATACTTAAACTGTTTTAATCAAATCTACACCTTCAAATGGTTTTATAGATTGACATCAAGTCAATCTTTCTTTAAAAATAATACTTATGTTTCAAATGCCTTATAAATACTTATTTATGCTTTTATATTACAAATTGCATGCCCATATATGTATAGACGTATAAATAATGTTTAAAGGACTTAGGAAGGCTATCCACCTTGTTTCCTTTTCCTCGATTTGGATGTGGTCTGATAGGATTTTGGGTGACCATCCGAAGGTCGTTTCCATATTAATTATATATCAAATATACATATATAGACCTGAAAGTACTTCCATAATCATATGTACTAAACGCACTGTTAACAAGTTACCATCGGGGTAACACAGAATCAAACTATTACAACTGCTAGATCAATGAGTCAGTTCATTCATGAGTCTATACTAGGAAGAGAATATATACAACTATACTACGAGAACATATACAACAATACTAGAACAAGAAACATTTCATCACACATGCAAGAATACGATAACAAATGTGATCCACTGTATCGGAGCATGCCTTAAATGTCATGGCCCGAGTTGTAGCCAGAATTCTCTTGGAGGGAGAGCGTTGAGTTTGCGTATAGATCTATACTGGATTGACTATCCTACACCTTGCTGCTAGCTACAGCCGGACCTGCAGGTCTGCGGGTGCCAAACGTCATTCCGTTATTACGACCGTTCTTTATGTCGTTGTTATCAGTCGATAGTATGGTGCAATTATCACATTATACCTTAATATAAATCCGGTTTAAGGTAGTAGTAATCAGTACAACAGTAGTTCTTATTATACAAAACTACAGTACTACAATGATTTACCCATTACATATTTTGGTGATAATCTCACTTAAGCATTAATGTACAAACTATATTTTATCAAATAATAGTTATACTTGGGTAATCACACACTTTTACAACAGACGAGTTTACAAAACAGTTAAGCCTTGGTAGAAGGTTACTATTATAGAAAATATAGGATTTTCTGAGAGATTCAAACTTTTGCAAATACTTTTAAACATTTATTTACATTTTTACAAACTTATACATTGGGACAAGTTCAAACGTTTTTGACAATGAACATTGACACTAAAATACTTATGAACTCACCAGCTTAATGCTGATAAACTCTTTCAAAATAACTTGTATTCTCAGGTCATCAGTAGACAGGTACCGATGCCAGCTTTTTGAGATGATGGAGCGTACTCAAGACTCATCATTTTATTATTTTGATTTACGTTATATTTTTGGTGTCTAAAACTGTACAGAACACGCATGTATTAAATTTATATATTTAATGCAATGGATGATGTTGTTTGCCTATTTACATTTACTGTGTTGTGATTACCTTACATGACGTCCTCCGCCCCAGAACGTTTCCGCCGTTCTTGGTTTTGGGGTGTGACAGGCAAGGAGGCGCATATAGCCAAGGACTGCCCCAAGGGGTTTGCAGTATGTTTTCACTGCAACCAGACCGGACACCGGAAGGCAGAGTGTCCGCAGTTGCGGGGATCAACACAGGGAGCACCACAGGGATCTGCCCCTGCCGCCATCAAAGCTACCGAGAGTCGGCTAGTGAAGGCCAAGGCACCGAGGGCACGAGGGAGAGCCTTTCAGTTGACCGCAGAGGAGGTCCGCGCAGCGCCCGATGTCGTGGCTGGTATGTATTCTTTCATGTATTTATTTTGATGTTGAGATATTATGCTTATATTATGTTATGCGTAGGTACTTTTCTTGTGAATTCTGTACCTGCCTTGGTGTTATTTGACTCGAGTGCGAGTCGGTCTTTTGTATCTTTGGCTTTTAGTCAGCATATCAGTGTTAGTCGTGAGGCGTTGAGTCGGCCTCTGAGAGTTTCCATTGCTGACGAGAGGGTGATATATGCCACAGAGGTGATCCGAGGGTGCGTATTCGAGATTTTCGGTGTTGAGTTCCCGATTGATTTGGTTCCTATTGCGATGGGTGATGTCTATGTCATTGTGGGCATGGACTGGTTGAGCAGATTCGGTGTGGTTATCGACTGCAAGCATCAGCTGGTGACCATGCGAGACCCTAGTGGGGGAGTTCTTACGGTGTACAACGAGGGTACACGTACTGGGTCAGCGTTTTGTTCGGCCGCTAGAGTGAGGCAGTGTTTACAGCAGGACTGTAAGGGCTTTGTGGCGTATGTGATGGATACGCGGGTTGATTCAGAGAGACCGAGGTCAGTTGAGGAGGTTCCGATAGTGCGTGAGTTCCCGGACGTATTTCCAGAGGAGCTGCCGGGTGTGCCTCCCGTGAGGCAAGTGGAGTTCAGTATCGATTTGGTTCCGGGGGCCGCGCCTATTGCCAAGGTGCCCTATCATCTTGCACCTCCAGAGATGCAAGAGTTATCCTCACAGCTTCAGGAGCTATTGGGAAAGGGATTTATTCGGCCGAGCAGCTCACCGTGGGGAGCGCCTATCCTTTTTGTCAACTAGAAGGATGGTTCACACCAGATGTGCATTGATTACCGGGAGTTGAACAAGCTGACGGTCAAGAACCGTTACCCGTTGCCGAGGATCGATGATTTGTTCGATCAGTTGCAGGGAGCATCTTGGTTCTCCAAGATCGATTTGAGGTCGGGGTATCATCAGGTAAGGGTGCGAGATGAGGATATTCAGAAGACAACATTCCGGACTCGTTATGGGCATTATGAGTTTGTGGTGATGCCTTTCGGACTCACCAATGCCCCGACAGTGTTCATAGATCTCATGAACAGAGTGTGCAGGCCGATGTTGGATCGGTCGGTGGTCGTGTACATCGACGATATTTTGGTGTATTCGAGATCCAGAGAGCAGCATGAGGAGCATTTGAGGGAGATCCTCGGAGTACTGAGATCGGAGAGGCTTTACGCCAAATTCTCCAAGTGTGATTTCTGGTTGCGAGAGGTCCAGTTCCTAGGGCACCTCGTTAACCAGCAGGGGATATTGGTCGAGCCGGCCAAAGTGGAGGCAGTGATGAGTTGGGAGGTGCCGAGGTCACCGTCCGAGATCAGGAGTTTCTTGGGATTGGGAGGCTATTATCGGAGATTTATCAGGGATTTCTCCAAGATCGCCGTGCCACTCACCAGGTTAACCCGGAAGGGTGTCGCTTTTTCATGGGGACCAGAGCAGCAGATCTCCTTTGAGACGCTTCGCCAGAGGCTATGTGAAGCCCCAGTGTTAGCCCTCCCAGAGGGGATGGAGGACTTTGTGGTGTATTGTGATGCATCGATCTTGGGGTTGGGAGCGGTGCTGATGCAGAGAGGGCATGTGATAGCATACGCATCGAGGCAGCTGAAGCCTCATGAGTCAAGGTATCCCACCCACGATCTAGTGTTGGGGGCAGTGGTGTTCGCCCTCAAGATTTGGCGTCGCTATCTATATAGGGTTCGGTGTACGATATACACGGACCACAAGAGCCTGAAGTATTTGATGGATCAGCCCAACCTAAACATGCGACAGAGGAGGTGGTTGGACATGGTCAAGGATTATGATTGTGAGATCCTGTACCACCCGGGCAAGGCTAATGTTGTAGCCGATGCACTGAGCCGCAGGGCGGAGAGCACCCCGTTGCGAAATGTATGTTTGAGATTGACCGTGATAGCTCCGATGTTGGACACCATTCATGGGGCTCAGGCTGAGGCTATGCAGCCTGAGATGTAGAAGAAAGAGCAAGTTGTTGGGTTAGTATCGGAGTTCGTTACCGATGGCCGGGGGCTTATGACATTTCAGGGGCGTATCTGGGTACCGTTTGTGGGAGGGACGCGTACCATTTTGATGGAAGAGGCTCATCGGTCAAAGTTCTCGATCCATCCTGGTGCCACTAAGATGTATTTAGACCTGAAGAGGGAGTATTGGTGGCCATGTATGAAGAGGGATGTCGCGTGGTTTGTTGAGAGGTGCTTAACCTGCCGTAGGGTTAAGGCCGAGCACCAGAGACCGCATGGTAAGTTGCAGCCGTTGGAGGTTCCCGAATGGAAATAGGAGCAGATATCCATGGATTTTATCACCAAATTGTCGAGAACGGCGAGGGGTGTCGATGCGATTTGGGTGATAATAGACCGTTTGACAAAGAGCGCTCACTTTCTTGCCATTAGTGAGAGTTCTTCTGCGGAAAAGTTAGCAGAGGTATATGTGAGAGAGGTGGTATCGCGGCATGGGGTGCCGATCTCAATTGTGTCAGATCAAGATGTGCATTTCACTTCCAGATTTTGGAAGAAATTCCATGAGGAGTTGGGTACGAGGCTGCATTTTAGTACCGCATACCACCCACAGACTGACGGTCAGAGCGAGCGGACGATTTAGACGCTCGAGGACATGCTCTGAGCATACGTGTTGGATTTTGGCGGGAGTTGGGACACGTATTTGCCCTTAGCAGAGTTCTCCTACAATAACAACCATCATTCGAGCATTGGTATGCCGCCTTTTGAGCTGTTGTATGGGAGGAGGTGTCGGACTCCCATTTGCTGGGGAGAGGTAGGGCAACAAGTGATGGGTAGCATAGAGATTGTGCTTCAGACGACAGAGCAGATACAGCGGGTCAGGCAGAGATTGTTGACCGCTCAGAGCCGCCAGAAGAGTTATGCGGATAGACGTCGATTCGAGCTTGAGTTCCAGGTCGGTGATTATGTTCTCCTGAAGGTATCTCCTTGGAAAGGAGTGATTTGATTCAGGAAAAGGGGCAAGCTAGGGCCCCGGTATATTGAGCCGTTCAGAGTGATCGCGAGGGTGGGCAGGATAGCGTATCGCTTGGAGCTACCTGCGGAGTTAGAGCGGATTCATAATACCTTCCATGTGTCTCAGTTGAGGAAGTGTATAGCCGACGAGTCGGCAGTGGTGCCGTTAGAGGACATTCAAATGGATGCGAGCCTGAACTACACGGAGAGACTAGTTGCGATTGTGGATTGGAAGATCAAGGTTCTGAGGAACAAGGAGGTGTCTCTGGTATTGGTTCAGTGGCAACATCGGAGAGGATCCGAGTTGACCTGGGAACTAGATCGTGAGATGCGGGAGCAGCATCCGGAGCTATTTCAGGGATAAGACTTCGAGGGCGAAGTTAGATTCAAGTGGGGGAGAATTGTAACATCCAGAATTTCATGTATTATATTTATTCATTTTTATTTCGAGTTTTGTGAGAGGACTCGGCGAGTTGGTGCGTAGACTCGCCGAGTAGAGACGCGATTTCGCACCCGGATTAATGACTGGACTCGACGAGTCGCATTGGTGGACTCGACGAGTCCGTGCTGTTTAATGAAACCCTAATTTCTCGGGTTTGGGGCCTATTTAAAGGGCCTTAAGGCCGTCATTTGTACTCACCATCCCCCAGAGCGAAACCCTAGTGAGCTTGAGCGTTTGGAGTGAGAGAAGGATCCATTGTTGACCTTGGTGGTGTTGTCTAGCAAGGGAAAGGAAGCTATAGCCAAGAGGAAGCAAGAGGGTTAACTTCCTGAAGATCTGAGGTCCAGAACATCACGTTTGAGGTACTGTTTTCGAACCATTTTCTGTTGAGGTGATGTTCATGTTGATTTAGGGCTTATTGAGCCCTTTTGTGACTAGATCTAGTGCTCCCATGGTCCCTTAAGCGAGTGAGGTTCTGGATCTGGACCCATGGAGGTCCAGAGTGCCTCTTTGTCCAAGCTTTATATGAGTCTATGGAGGTTTTGGTTTGGGATCATTATGTTTGAGGTTAAAACACCATTTATGAGTCATTAGGTGTGATATGAGCGCCAAGACATAGACTTTACGTGATAAATAAGCTTGGAACGACTGGATCTATGAGTTAGCGGAACATATCTGACCTCAGAAGGTCGTTTGGGGTTGTGCATTGAATGCACTCATCGAGTCCATTGGTAGAATCGACGAGTTGGAGCGAGTGGTTCAGTGTTTTCGAACCAGGGGTTGAGGAACCGAGTTGGGTGAGTGACTCAGTGAGTCGGAAGGGGATTCAGAGGAATCGGGTCCCCGAAGGGACTCGGTGAGTCCACGCCAGACTCGGCGAGTTGGGTTGACTATTGACTAGAGTTGACCGATGTTGACTTGATAGAGTTAGTCAACCCTAGTTTGGAAAGTGTTAATTAGGGATGTATCTGTGTTATAGGAGGACTATAGCTCGGGTGATCGAGCACTAGTGATTTCAGGGATTTACGAGTTACCGAGATACACGAGGTGAGTCTTCTCACTATACTTTACCTTGAGTAGGTAATTAGAGTTATGTGATACAGTGTTGTATGCTATATATGTGTTATGTGTTGCACTGCATTATTCTATGTGATTTATGTTGTGCATGCTACAGAGTTAGAACCGGAAGCTTCACAAAGATAGAGCCTGAGGGTTCATAGAGTTGGGTGCACAGACCCAAAGAGTTATAGCTTCGAGTGGCTAATATGTGTTGTATATATGGTATTTTGGGGAACTCACTAAGCTTTGTGCTTATAGTGTTTGGTGTTATTTGTTTCAGGTACTAGTGAGGATCGCGGGAAGGCACTGGCCTGATCAGTACACACACGGGATTTTTATGTTATGAGATCTTGGGATTTTTATATGCTATGGATTTGAGTTTCAAACAATGATGTTTTTATGAATATTAAATGAATTATGTTTTTATAAAATGCGAAAAAATTGTTTTAATTTTTATGGTGTTACATGAGTAAACCGTGGCAACGATGTGACTTCGTGCCTATACCTCGGGTCAATCCTTAAGAATGAAGGATAGATGATTCTTAGGGTAGATCCTTAAGATAAATGGAGATAATGGGGATGGGTAATTGGGATGATTGTTTGATGATTAAATATAATAAATATATTATTGTGGGTTGAAAACCCTATATGCTCACCAGACTCCCAAGCCTGACCCACTCAGTTTTCTTTGCATTACAGGTAATGCCACAAGAGTATAAGTTGGTGGACTTGACGAGAGATTTTGGATTATAAATCAGTAGTTATAAATAACTGTTGTAAGGTCTATTTTATACTGTTTATGCTTTTGGTCTGTATCGGAACATGACATCCCGAGATTTTGTTATTTAATGAAAATACATTTCTTTAAAGAAATGCTTTGATAAATTCTTATCACATTTTTTTTTGGGAACAAATTCCGCAACCGTTTTCTTTAAAAGATTGCTCTGATTTATAAAACAAAGCATAAACAAATTGGTATGAGTAGGACTCTAAATGTTATATGTTGCCATATATGATATTATTTGTTCGGATCTATGGTCTGTTGCCGACCGGATCTGGAAACCTTATGTGTGTAGGATTCTAAGCGTTTGGCTACGATATTAGAACTAGCATGTAAACATTTCAGAGCGATTAGGAGAGTCATACGTTTATCGTAAATAAAGCTTTCTTATCTTAAATTCTCGATCAGTAGGTATAAATAATTGTTGTAAGGTCTATTTTATATTGTTTATGATTTTGGTCTGTATCGGAACATGACATCCCGAGATTTTGTTATTTAATGAAAATACATTTCTTTAAAGAAATGCTTTGATAAATTCTTATCACATCTTGTTTTGGGAACAAATTCCGCAACGGTTTTCTTTAAACGATTACTCTGATTTATAAAACAAAGAATAAACAAATCGGTCTTTTCTGGCCGTGAAATTGGGGACTATTGTATAAGCCTTGGTGACTATGGAGTTAGCGCCTATTGAGTAAACCGTGGCAACGATGTGACTTCGTGCCTATACCTCAGGTCAATCCTTAAGAATGAAGGATAGATGATTCTTAGGGTAGATCCTTAAGATAAATGGAGATAATGGGGATGGGTAATTGGGTTGATTGTTTGATGATTAAATATAATAAATATATTATTGTAGGTTGAAAACCCTATATGCTCACTGGGCTCCCAAGCCTGACCCACTCAGTTTTCTTTGCATTACCGGTAATGGCACAAGAGTATAAGTTGGTGGACTTGACGAGAGATTTTGGATTATAAATCAGTAGTTATAAATAACTGTTTTAAGGTCTATTTTATATTGTTTATGCTTTTGGTATGTATCGGAACATGACATCCCGAGATTTTGTTATTTAATGAAAATACATTTCTTTAAAGAAATGCTTTGATAAATTCTTATCACATTTTGTTTTGGGAACAAATTCCGCAACCGTTTTCTTTAAACAATTACTCTGATTTATAAAACAAAGCATAAACAAATCGGTCTTTTCTGGCCGTGAAATTGGGGATGTCATATAATCGATCCACGATGACCCATATATCATGGAACCCCTTGCCGTCTTTGGCAACGTCGTGATGAAATCCATCGCGATCCGTTCCCATTTCCACATGGGAATCTCCAGAGGCTGCAACTTGCCATGCGGCCTCTGATGCTCGGCCTTGACCATCCTACAGGTCAAGCACCTCTCAACAAACCAAGCGATATCTCGTTTCATACCAGGGCACCAATAACTTAAACTCAAATCACGGTACATCTTGGTGGCTCCCGGGTGAATAGAAAACCGAGACTTATGAGCCTCCTCCATCACTGTCTGCTGGACCGCTCTGGACATCGGAACCCAAACCCGACCGTAACGGGTCAACAATTTGCGACTATCCTAAACAAACTGGGCGCTTTCGCCCTTAATCTTCTCCAACTTCCAGCTCTCTAGTCTCATACCCTCAATCTCAGCATCCCTGACCAAACCCACCAGCGGGGAATCCACCGTTATCCTCATACACCTGGCTGGGGTCGAGGACACAGCTGACCTGCGGTTCAGAGCATCCGCAACCACGTTCGCTTTACCAGGATGGTAAAGGATCTTGCAATCATAGTCCATGACGACATCCAACCACCTGCGCTGCCTCATGTTCAGGTTTGGATGATCCATGATGTGTCTCAAACTCTTGTGATCCGTGTATATAGTACACTAGACCCCATAAAGATAATGCCTCCAAATCTTGAGAGCGAAAACCACCGCTCCCAACTCAAGATCGTGCGCAGGGTATCTCGTCTCGTGTGGCTTCGGCTGCCATGATGCATAGGCTACCACTCGCCCTCTCTGCATGAGGACTGCCCCAAGCCTGTGATAGACGCATCACAATATACCACAAAATCCTCCACTCCCTCGGGGAGTGTCAACACCGGCACCTCACATAAACACTGCCGGAGGATCTCAAACGCCCTCTGCTGCTCAAGGCCCCACCGGAAATCCACCCCCTTCCTCGTTAGACGAGGGAGGGGTACGACAATCTTGGAGAAATCACGAATGAATCTCCGATAATACCCTACTAAACCCAAGAAACTCATGATGTCTGAGGGAGATTTCGGAGTCTCCCACTGCATAACCGCCTCCACCTTGGCCGGATTGACCAAAATCCCCTCCTGGTTAATGAGATGTCCGAGGAACTGGACCTCTCGTAACCAAAATTCGCATTTTAAGAACTTGGCTTACATCTGTTCTCGCCTCAGAACCTCCATCAGCTCCCTGAGATGCTCCTCATGCTGCTCTCGGGTCTTGGAATACACTAAGATATCATCTAAGAACACAATGACCTCTCATAGGGTATGTTGGCCTTCAACACAAAGCAGGACCGCCTCAACCCAACCAACAAGCAAATAACCATGTGCGCATAACTATCATATATTGGCATATACAAACATCAAACATATCTATCACACTGATCATCAATCATAGAATTCTCTCGTAACTAGAGTACCGACCTAGCAGGTCACTAACATACCAATACTTACGGATCATAAGAGCATAACATACTGTCTACCATGATTCTGATCTAACGGATCATAACCACATGTAGCATACCATAACATTAACAACTAAAGGGCCGACATTGGTTCCGTAGACCCTATCGATATAGTGAGGATAACTCACCTTGCAAATGTCGACTCGGAAGATAAACTCCAACTCTCGGATCACTTGACACAGGATCCACCACCTATGATCATAGTACAATATAGTCATAAGTCCTTAACCTTATAAGGTACTCCATGACCCACCAGTCAACCTGTAACATCCTGATTTCCCAGGTATATTATTTTATTTAATTATTTTGGAGTTTGAGGAGGAACTCGGCGAGTTGGAGCCAAGACTCGCCGAGTAGGGTCGCGGATGTTCATCCGGGTTCACGTCCGGACTCGGCGAGTGGATTGAGTCTAGTCTTGAGAGTTATGTTCAAGAGAGCATTTGCCTTATGTGATAGATGGTGGCGAGTTCGAGATGCAAGCGTGAGGATATCTGCTTCCTGCTTGCCAGGTGAGTCTTCTCACTATACTTTACCTTGAGTAGGTAACCAGAGTTATGTGACAGAGTATTTGTATGCTATGTATGTTATGTGTTGTACTGCATTATTTCTATGTGATTTATGATGTGCATGTTTACAGAGTTAGAACCGGAAGGTTCCCAGAGTTAGAACCGGAGGGTTCACAGAGTTAGAACCGGAAGGTTCACAGAGTAGGGTCCACGAACCCACAGAGTTATAGCCTCGAGTGGCTAATATGTGTTATGTGTGGTATTTTGGGGAAATCACTAAGCTTCGTGCTTACAATGTTTTGTGTTATGTGTTTCAGGTTTCTCTCAGGATCACGGGACGGCACCGGCTCGATTGTACACACCAGAGAAAGAGTCATGTTTTGAGGATCCTGGTTTATTATGCAAGTGAAAATGGAGTTATGTTTTTGTAATTCGATTATGAATGAGATTTTAAGAAAAGTGTTTTTAAGAATTAAACGATTATTTTTAAATGAAAATTTGTTTTGAAATTTACGGTGTTACACAACCCCTGGTCAAAGTCAAAGTCCTCAGTCAAGGTCAACAGTCCTTGTTGACCCCAACTCGTCAAGTACCCTCGGCTACTCGCCGAGTACCTTGAAGTACAATCCAACTCGCCAAGTCATTGGGGTGACTCGTCAAGTTCCTTCAATTCTCGTTCAAACTTTAAGGCCACCCGTCGATTTCCCTCCTTGCAACTCGACGGATACACACACATACATATTCTAGGGAAAACTCATCCGACTCGCCGGGTTGTTCTTCAACTCGTCGAGTCTTACGGTAACCTTCATCGGGCTCGCTGAGTTGTTCATCCAACTCGTTGAGTTCACGGCCATCTTCATGTGACTCGCCGAGTCAACCTTGCGACTCGCCGAGTCCATTCAGTCCTCTTTCCACACAGACTTGTTTTGAGCCATGCAGCGGCTCCAAATCACAGATCCAAGCTTGTAGGGCAGGCTTATCACATAAAGTTTCAAACTTTACGTGCATGCATGGCTATAAAGGCTCTAAATGCCTATTTTAAGTTCTTAATGGAACTTCATGCTCAAGAGGGACCTTAATCATGACCAAAACTGAAACTTTATGCTTCTAGAATCCAAGGAGGGTCCAGATCTGAAGTTACAACCTCAGATCTAGCCCATAGCTCATCTTTCCAACTTGTTATCTCACCAAAAACCCTAAAACTCAACCTCAGATCTGGCTGGGGTGATTTGATAGTTAGTTTTGTTTACTTCTTTTTATAGTTTATTTTAGCATATTTCATTCATAATTTAGATAATTTCCATGCATATTTTCCCTTTTGTTATTTTTATGACCATTTCGGGGTACTTTCTAGTTTCTTGAGCATTATTGCAGATTTTCTTGGAAACTAGCGGGGCGGCACTCTTGCGAGGCGATTGGGCTTGAAGGGAATTGGAGATTTCATGCTTGATGGCTATGAAGGTGATTCATGGGGTGGACTTGTCAACTGCTTGAAGGCTTGGAAGAATTGAGCTTTAAATTTGAAAGATGCGGGGGAACATTCAAGTGTATGAAAATTATTAATCGGGCGAGTTCACAAGCTTTAGAGGATTGAGAGAGGTCAAATTGGGCTTTAAATGAAGAAAAACTTGAAGAAAATGGGCTAGGAGGTGATTGGATTCGATCTGGGCTAGTGGGATATGCTTTAGAGGCCCAAAATCTCAAAGGAGCCCATGTCAGGTACCACCCGCGCAGCAGCACGCGGGTCGCGCAAGGCCCTGCAGGGGCAATTTCGGAAATCCTTCTTTTGAGCTATTTGAGGAAGGTTGGTGCCCATCTTTTGCATACTCTTGGACATCCGATTTTTGGAGATTCTCTCTGGAGTTTTGAAGACTTTTGAAGGCCAAGAACACTTGAAGAACATCATATTTTTACCTCTTGATTCTTGCTTAATGTTTGGTACAATCTTCTCTAACTTTGTTTCTTTGGGTTTAGCCATGCTTGGCTAAACTAATCTTGGTTGACTTTTGGTTAATCCTTTGAACTTTTGTTGAATGTTGAAGAATCCATGAACATGTTCTTAAATCTTTATGGGAATGTTTTGTGTTTTAACATCTTATCACTACTTGTATGTTTTAGTTCATGAGTTTAAATGTGTTTGTGGTGATTAGTTGGCTAATTTCTTGATTAAGTAAAGGATCCTCAAATTAGCAAGCAACAAATGATTTTTGTGTTGTTTTTGCTTCACACAATCATAAAAACATTTCCTCCAACATGGTGGTGAAAGTATTTGACCCCTCTTGGATTTGGTGACTTTTTGGTTCTTAATGCTAGTTGACTTTCACTAATTACATGCTATTTGGAATTAGTGACTTTGACTAAGGAAATTGTTATGAGCTTCTCTAGCCATTTCAACAATTAAGAAAAGTCTAGGTAATCTCAAGCTCCTTGGATTACTATAGCCAAATTAAGGATTTAAATCAAAGTATTGCACCATTGGATTCTAATGATATGTTCATCAAAAGTCAAAGTGAGGAAACTTTAAGTCAACCATCTCTCCCTTATTGATTTTACATCAAACTCTTATTTTTGTTGCATTTGTCTATTTAAATCATAGTTAATTCTAGTTTGTTTCAAGTATTTCAAAACACCAAAACCCCCCATTTTATTTTTATTGTCATTTTACAAGTATTTTTACAAAGAGATATTTCATAGAGTTATAAATTGAACCAATCTCCGTGGATTCGATCCCTTTACCACTATACACTATTTTAATGTGTAATATTCAGGGTTATTATTTGTGTTGGCCTCGACAACCACCAAATTTTTGGCGCCGTTGCCGGGGATTGTTTTATTTTTAATCAATTTGTTTCTCTATGCCCAGATCTCAGCGTACAGGTGACTTGATTTACAACCCCGAAATCGAAAAAGAAGCAAGGCGTTTGGCTAAGGAAAAACGAGTTGAACGTGGTCAAACTTCTAACCCCCACGGGGATTTGGAGGTTGAAACCGCTTCATTAAGTGATATAGAACCCGATTCTAGTCCCGACCCTCGCCAAGAAATTCCCGAAACACCACCCCTACAACAAAATCCACCCATTATTGAACCAATTGTAATGGCGGACGGAGGAGAAGTTCCCGAGAGAACCTTGAGGCAAATGATGGAGACCGATGTTACACAAACTCCAACCGGTATCAATTACCCGGTTTTGGAAGGAGGTTCGGAATTGAAGTCAAGTTTAGTCCACCACCTACCAACTTTTCATGGATTGGAGAACGAAGACCCTCACAAGCACTTGAAGATGTTCCACATTATTTGCACTAGCATGAAGCCACAAGGGTCAACCGATGACCAAATCAAGCTAAGGGCATTCCCCTTTTCATTGGCCGATAGAGCAAAAGATTGGTTATTCTATCTTCCACCGGGGTCGATCAACTCATGGACCGACATGGCAAGAGCTTTCCTTGATAAGTTCTATCCCGCCTCAAGAGTCTCAAGTCTTCGAAATGAGATTTGTGGAATCCGCCAAGGTCAAAATGAGACTTTCCATGATTATTGGGAGAGGTTCAACAACTTGTGCTATAGTTGCCCACAACATCAAATTCCGGAACAACTCCTCATTCAACACTTCTACGAGGGATTGTTGTCAATGGAGAGAAGACTAGTTGATGCCTCAAGTGGTGGAGATGTCTTTAGTAAAACCCCACAACAAACAAGACAACTTTTCAACACCATAGCCGCGAATTCACAACATTTTGGCCCTCGCCAAGATATGAAAAGAGACACACAACACAAAGTCAATGAAGTGGGAACATCAAATCTCGAGTCTCAAATCAAAGATCTAACCTCCGTTGTCCAAAAGCTAGCCATGGGACAAACTCCACAAGTGATGGTTTGTGGAATATGTGCAACAATGGGACATCCTACGGATATGTGTCCCATCCTTCAAGAAGATGCGGAGCATGTGAATGCCACGGGAGAGTTCCAAAACTACCACAACAAACCATCCGGTTACCAAAATGCATATAACTCAAGTTGGAAGCCAAATCCCAACATGAGCTACAACCCAAGATCATTGCCTCAAAATGCATTGGTTAGACCATCCTATCCACCACCACAACCTCATTACCAACATCAACAACCACACTATCAACCCAAACCGCACCCTCCACATCATCATCAACAACCTCCTCAATCCCAACCAAGTAGCTCCGGAATGTCTCTTGAAGACATTGTCAAATCTCTAGCCACTAGTACCCAACAATTCCAAAAAGAAACAAGGACTAGTATCTCCAACCTTGAAGCACAAATGGGAGATATAGTTACATCCATAAGCAAGTTGGAATCCCGTGGTAAACTCCCTTCTCAAACCGAAAAGAACCCAAATGTCAATGTGGTGACATTGAGAAGTGGCAAACAAGCCGGAGAAAGTAGTTCAAAGAAGAAGCCGAGGGAAGAAGAGGAAGAGATAGAAGTTATTCCCGTTGAAGTACCTATAATCAAGAATGATGCACAAGCCGGAGTTCCAAAGAAGACTGCCCCTCCAGTAACACCAATATCCACTCAACCACCGTTCCCCTCCCGACTTTCAACTTCAAAGAAGAATATGGAGGAGAAAGAGATTTTGGACACCTTCCGAAAGGTGGAAGTAAACATCCCTCTACTTGACGCAATCAAGCAAATCCCAAGATATGCAAAATTCTTGAAAGAACTTTGTACCAACAAGAGGAAGTTGAAGGGAAATGAGAAAATTTTGATGAATGAAAACGCATCTGCGGTTTTACAAAGGAAACTTCCACCCAAATGCAAAGATCCCGGAATGTTCACGGTTCCTTGCAAGATTGGGGATGTCACTTTTAGTAGTGCTATGCTTGATCTTGGTGCTTCTATCAATGTCATGCCCTATTCGGTATATGAATCATTAAATGTCGGACCCTTAAGTGAAACCGGTGTCATAATCTCTCTTGCGGATAAATCGAGTGTCTTTCCTAGAGGTGTTTTAGAAGATGTCCTAGTGCAAGTGAACCAATTAGTCTTCCCGGCGGATTTCTATGTGATTGATCTAGATGAGCAAGTGTCCTCCAAATCGGCTCTAATCTTGCTTGGGAGACCGTTTTTGAAGACGGCTAGGACAAAGATCGATGTGTATGCGGGAAGTTTGACAATGGAGTTTGATGGCGAAACAATAAGTTTTAATATTTATGATGCCATGAGATATCCTAGTGACGTCTCATCTTTGTACTTTGTTGATGTTGTTGAGCCAATTACTCAAGAATTGTTTGAGTTGTCTAACGGTGATATGTTGGAAATGATCTTGAGCAAAGGATTCGATTGTGGGAAGCTAGCCGAACAATTAAAGCTTTATTCTTTGGATCCGGAAGTTGAGAAGTTGGTAAGTAAAATGGAGATGAAAAAATTCACAAGATTAGATGTCAAGCAAATTGAATTGCCCCCAACTCACACAAAATTGCCTCCATCCCTTGTTCAACCACCCGAATTGGAATTGAAGGTCTTACCTCAACATTTGAAGTATGCTTACTTGGGAAAGAATGAAACCCTTCCAGTTATCATTTCAACTCATTTAACCGAATTCGAAGAAGAGCAACTCCTCAAGGTGTTGAAGGAGCATAAAGAAGCCATGGGTTGGACGATTGCGGATATCAAGGGTTTGAGCCCCTCCACTTGTATGCACAAGATCTTAATGGAGGATGAATGCAAGCCAAGTAGAGACGCGCAAAGAAGGTTAAATCCGCCAATGATGGAAGTTGTGAAGAAAGATATATTAAAGCTTCTTGATGCGGGGATGATCTATCCAATCTCGGATAGCAAGTGGGTGAGCCCGGTGCAAGTCGTTCCAAAGAAGACGGGAATCACGGTGGTCGAGAACAACAAAGGTATGATGGTCCCCACTCGTGTGCAAAACGGGTGGAGAGTATGTATTGACTACCGCAAACTCAATGCAAGCACAAGAAAAGATCATTTCCCATTGCCTTTCATTGACCAAATGTTAGAAAGGTTGGCCGGGAAATCTCATTATTGTTGTCTCGACGGGTATTCCGGTTTTCACCAAATCCCGGTGGCACTGGAAGACCAAGAAAAGACGACATTTACATGTCCATTTGGTACTTTTGCCTACCGGAGAATGCCATTTGGATTGTGTAACGCCCCGGCCACTTTCCAACGTTGTATGGTTAGTATCTTTTCGGAATACGTTGAAAACATAATTGAGGTTTTTATGGATGATTTCACGGTCTATGGCAACTCCTTTCAAGAATGTTTGACTAATCTCACAAAAATCTTAAAAAGATGCATTGAAACAAACTTGGTTTTGAATTTTGAGAAATGTCATTTCATGGTGAGTCAAGGTCTCATTTTGGGTCATATTGTGTCTAAAAAAGGAATTGAGGTAGATAAGGCAAAAATTGATGTTATTCAAAGCTTACCTTACCCGACTTGTGTTCGGGAAGTTCGTTCTTTTCTGGGCCATGCAGGTTTCTACCGAAGATTCATCAAGGATTTTTCAAAGATAACAAGACCAATGTGCCAACTCTTGCAAAAGGAGGTCGATTTCGAGTTCAATGAGGCGTGCAAAGAAGCTTTTGACAAGCTCAAAGAGTTGCTTACATCCGCTCCCATCATGCAAGCACCAAATTGGGATCTCCCTTTTGAGATCATGTGCGATGCAAGCAACTATGCGATTGGCGCCGTTTTGGGTCAAAAGAATGGGAGGTCCTCCCATGTGATCTATTATGCATCAAGGACACTAGACAATGCCCAAAGCAACTACTCTACCACGGAGAAGGAGCTATTGGCCATAGTGTTCGCCTTGGAGAAATTTAGACAATACCTACTTGGTACCAAGGTCATAGTGTATTCGGATCACGCAGCTCTTAAGTACTTGATGACGAAGAAAGATGCAAAACCGAGACTCATCCGGTGGATCCTACTGTTACAAGAATTTGACTTGGAAATCCGGGATAAGAGCGGATGCGAGAACCTCGTTGCCGATCATCTAAGTCGGATCACTTCAAATGAAACTCCTCTCCCATTGCGGGACGAGTTTCCGTATGAGCATCTCTTTTCCCTTACCCAATCTATTCCTTGGTATGCCGATATCGTTAACTTTTTGGTCACAAAAAGGTATCCCGACACATTCACGCGTTCTCAAAAAGACAAGTTGAAAAGTGATGCAAAATACTATGTGTGGGATGAACCTTATTTGTGGAAACATTGTCCCGATCAAATCATTAGGCGATGTGTGCCCCAACAAGAGCACCAATCCATTTTGCAATTTTGTCATGAATTTGCTTGTGGGGGACACTTCGGACCTAGCCGGACTTTGAGAAAAGTCCTTGAATGTGGATTATTTTGGCCAACCATGTCACGCGATTGTTATATGTTTTGCAAAAGTTGTGAGCGGTGCCAAAGAACGGGAAACATTTCGCAAAAGAACCAAATGCCCCAAAATCCAATCCTTGTTTGTGAAATTTTTGACGTATGGGGGATTGATTTTATGGGCCCATTTCCCGTGTCATTTGGCAACGTTTATATTTTACTCGCAGTTGACTATGTTTCTAAATGGGTTGAAGCCAAAGCCACAAGATCGGACGATGCCAAAACGGTTATCGAGTTTTTAAAGTCTAATGTTTTTGTGAGATTTGGTGTGCCTAGGGCTTTGATTAGTGATAGAGGGACGCACTTTTGCAACAAAATGATGGAGGCTCTATTGAAGAAGTATCACGTGACTCATCGTGTCTCCACTGCCTATCACCCTCAAACGAATGGTCAAGCGGAGGTATCGAATCGTGAAGTGAAGTCTATTCTAGAGAAAACGGTGAATCCGACAAAGAAGGATTGGAGTTTGAGACTCGACGATGCCTTATGGGCATATCGGACCGCTTATAAGACCCCGATTGGAATGTCGCCCTTCAGATTAGTTTTCGAAAAACCTTGTCATCTTCCCGTCGAGTTAGAGCACCGAGCATTTTGGGCGGTCAAGAAATGCAACTTCGACATTGACGAGGCTGGAAGGCATAGGAAACTTCAACTCCAAGAGCTAGAAGAATTGAGAAACGAATCCTATGAAAACGCAAGGATTTATAAGGAGAAAACGAAGCTCTTCCACGGCAAGTCCATCACCCGGAAGAATTTTGAACCGGGACATAGGGTCTTACTTTACCATTCACGGTTGAAGTTATTCCCGGGCAAATTAAGATCAAGGTGGATTGGCCCATTTGTTGTAATAAAGACTTTTGACCATGGAGCGGTGGAAATCCAAAGTGAAGAAACGGGACAAATTTTCAAAGTCAATGGGCACCGATTAAAGCCATTCTATGAAGGTTTTAATGCAAGTGTTATTGAAATCATCCACTTGGATGTCCCGGTGTGTTGAACCAAGCTAGAAGGACGTCTCGCCTAAGACGTTAAAGAGGGGCATTTTTGGAAAGCTTTATGCTTTCATATTTCTACGTTCGAATAAAGAAATTTTGAAAATGTTTTGATGCAACTTTTAAAGTCATTTTTGAAGAAGCCAAGAGTTTCTAGGTGTTTGGGGTCTTCCGAATCAAGAACTAGTGAAGAAAACGAAAAAAAAAATCGCAAACCGGGACCAGAACTCTGCGCGACCCGCGCACAGGTGCGCGGCTGGTGTGCGCGGCCGGTCTCCAACATGCAACAAAGATCAAATCCAAACTGCAACATGTGCGCGACCCGCGCGACCCCTCTGCGCGACCCGCGTGCTGTTTTGACGACTATCCCCTATTTTGTTGACCAGCTTTGACTTTCGTTGACCAGGTGGTTTAATGAGTTGACCAACATTGACCGGGTGTTGACCACACTTGAATATGGATTGAAAACCTCCAGCAACTCTCCTTCTTCATTTCATTCTCTCAAAACCCTCTCATTCTCTCTCAAACTCTCAAGAACACATAAACCCACTTTTCACAAAAAATCGATTTCCCGGAGTTCCACCGGTCGGAATCCGACGAGACCACCGCCATTCTTCACCATTTTCCGTGCTCTACAAACCCCACCCAAAATTTACTCTGATCCATTGTCGGGTTTAGGGGCGCCACTACCACCCAACTCGCGGCTTTCCGGCCATTTTCCGGCCAACTCCCACCACCTCTCGCAATCCCGACACCACCAAAGTGTTTCTTTTTCGGGGATCTTCACATCTAACCAAACAAAACCTCAAAATCTCACAAAAAAATTTCCCATAATTTTTGAGCCACCACGAGCCGCCGCCGGATTTTTCACACAAATCAAGTTGAAAATATCCGTTCAATGAACAAGTCTTGCATTTAGGCACCCACGAATAACCAAAGCTTGGGGTGCACGGTAGCGGATTCCGGGTTCAAGTTCAATTTTGGGATAAAACGGGTATTCTCTTTCCTTGGTTTTTATTACATTGCATTGTTTCAATTCAGTAATTGCATTCAATTATGCTTTGGAAATTGCCTAAGATCGTTAGTTGTTGCCCGGTTTATTTGGAAACATTGATTTGAGAAAGGTTGAGATTGGTTAACTTGTTTGGAAATTTGTTCAAAAATTGTTTAAACTTTGGTTGGGATTTCCTCATTTTGTCTCGTATTGCTGCCGAATTTTTGTTGGGATTATCAAATTAACCGAGTGTTGTTGTTGAAACAATTTTACATTGTCAAAAGTTGGGTGTCATTATTTCTTGGATTTTTTTTTTCTTTTTTTTGTGTTCGGTCTAAAGATAGTTGCATTGATTTGAGAGTGGTGAGGTGAGGGATTACGTTGGTGAAGTTGTTTTTGATATTGTAGGTTTCGAAAATGGGCAAAACCACGGCTCGGACACGCACCCATGGATCATCGATCGATCCTAACCCGCAAAAGGATACCGCCGGTCCATCACGCAAGGCAGCCGGTAAACGAAAAAAAAGAGGAGAAGAGGGAAGCGATCCTTCCCTTACAAATGCTGAGATCAAAACCTATCGCTCCAATCTTCGGGGTCGCGCAATCCGGCCGACAAAATTCTACCATAAAAAGTCCATGAAAAAGCTTGGGGTGCATGATGGTGTATACCATTTGTTCATAAAACTCGGTTGGCGTGGTTTTCTTCGACTTTGTGACAAAACTTACGAGGAACCCACAATGGAATTTCTTAGCACATATGCACGAGATGATGACACGGAAGTCCTCACATTCCAGTTGAAAGGGGAGCATCATAGACTCACATACGCAGAGCTTGATTCTATCATGGGTATAGACGATCCGTTCCGCATCAGCCCCCAAAGTCAAGAGTACCAAGATTTTCTGCGTTGCCCTGATGCAAACTTCTGGATGCAAATTTCCGGTCTCCCAACCTTCAACCCAAGCCGACAGCGAGCCAAGCACATCGTTCACCCCTGTTGGCGAATTGCTCACCGAGTCCTTACGACGAGTATCTTCGGGCGTCTCGAGCCTGGTCAAATCAACAGATGTGAGCTATTTTTCCTCCGAAGCATGAGGCATGCACTCTCCCTCAGTTTTTCAGGCTTCTTTTTAGACAAATGTGACTCCATACGCCAACGTTCCTCAGGGGAAATTTTCATCGGGGGACTCATCACGATCATAGGTCGAGCCGTCGGCCTAGACTTCCCGGCCCCCGAGTACATACCTGTCGACACCCCACCGAACTTCCTGCTAGATTGTGATACTCTCATCCGGATGGAGATGTTGCTCGATCGGGGAACACGCACGTACAATTGGTTAGACTCTGACAAAGCTCCGGTTTACATCCTGCCAAGTTGGATCGGTTCTTCATTCGATACAGACGACCCCGACACTTGGCTTCCTCCAGATCAGTTGACCCAAGCAGGTGTATTCCCATAATTCGGTGATGATGAGGGTGACGATGCAGATGAACAAGAGGAAGAAGATGAAGAAGAGGACGATGAGATGCCCGAAGCTGAGGACCATTTTGACCAGCCTTCGATGCAGCAGCCGATGTTTCAGCATAATCAATTCCAGGCCCCTCCACATCATTTTGACCAGCCGCATCAGCAGGAGGGACACGAAGTCCCACCATATTTCCCCCCCACGTTCTTTGACCAATTTGCCACAATGTTCTCCACGGTGCAGCGTATCGACGCCCAAACGCAAGAGAATTCGCGAGCCATCCTAGATGTGGCAAGTCGTGTTGATCGATTGGAGCAGTCCTCCTCTCACACTTCACGCCAGCTCCAGGATATGTGGGACTACCACCATCGCCACGGGCATTTCCCGCCCGACCCCCCGATCTAGGTCCTTTCTGCCCTTTCCTTAAGCATTGAGGACAATGCTTGTTCTTAAGCTTGGGGTGGGGCATTTCCCTTTTTTTTTCTTACTCTTTTTCATGCATTTTTAGTTAGGTTGCATAACATATTAGTTTAAGTTAATTTGCATTCATTTTTTTTTATTATTTTATTAAATTTTAAAAAGATTTTATTTTCTTCTTTTCTACTTTTTATTTTTGCATAACATTTAGCTTAAGACATTAGCATTCATGCATTTTTGTTGTCTGTTTATTCCCACCTCTCTTGGATGCCATGGAACAGGTTCATAGTTATTGTATCATTATTGGTCCAGGATCTTGTTGCTATCTCACCCATCGAACCGGGACCACTAGCTGCAGTTTGGGATCTCATACTTGGGATCAGATGTTGGTAGCTTAAAGGGGTAAGTGATCATGGACAGGTAGTTTTCATGAAGAATTATGCATACAATACTAATGACTGTAGGATATATTATAGCAATGGATGTCTTAGCCTTGCGGTCACTACCGCCGAGAGGATCACACTTGATCACGTTTGAACCGTTAGGATGAAGCACTAGTGCTTGTCCCCGAGTAGAATCCATATCCGGTCTCTTTGCATCACCATATCTTTTTGCGATTTTCTTAGGATTTTAGAGAAGTCTTTTAGTCCGCATGTGGACATTTTCATTATTTTTTGAAAAAAAAAAAAAAAAAAAAAATTCACAAATTTGAAGAGGAGCTTGCATTATATATTTATGCTCCACACATGGTCATTTTCTCGCTTAGACCATTCGGATTATATTACTACCCTTTCGGTTCCACTTACACACTTTAGGAACCAAATTTTGAGTCAAAGGGTTGTTATTACATTACCTTCAAAAAAATAAATAAAAAAAAAAACAAAAAAAAACAAAAAAGGGGCAGGCAAATTCCCAGCTGCAGAAATCTGAGAAGGGTGGCCGGTTCAATTATTGAACTAAATCTCCCAACATTTTGGTCACCCGACGTTTGATATTCATTTATTTAGGAATGTTTTATTGTATATAGATCGAGTTGTTTTTCGCAAATTGGTGATGTTAGGGAGACTGTCGAGTCGGATACTACGGGAGGTTTGGGCCAACACCAAGTGAACCGATTCCTACAACGGTGCCCGAGCGATTAAACCTAGTTACACATGAGAGAAACCGGCAAACGTGAGATCAGAGTGTACACTTAAAGAAGAGCTCCACCCGAGCCCATCCAAATGCTTTCTCCCTACTACAGATATTCTTCATTGTATGCATGCTCCATTGAGGCTGCGACTGCTCATCCCTCCTTACTCACCTAAAGGAGTTATCCTAGTTGTGGTTTATGGTACCATTGTCATCGGATGAAAAATTCGTGAGGTAATAGCAAGATCAATTCTGACCATGTTGACTAACGGTGATCAGGTTCTGCGGCTCTATCCATTCTTTTTATTTTCTCTAGGATAGTTCATCCCAAGTTCATTTTAGTCTTGTCTTACTTGAGGACAAGTAAGGTTTAAGCTTGGGGTGATTTGATAGTTAGTTTTGTTTACTTCTTTTTATAGTTTATTTTAGCATATTTCATTCATAATTTAGATAATTTCCATGCATATTTTCCCTTTTGTTATTTTTATGACCATTTCGGGGTACTTTCTAGTTTCTTGAGCATTATTGCAGATTTTCTTGGAAACTAGCGGGGCGGCACTCTTGCGAGGCGATTGGGCTTGAAGGGAATTGGAGATTTCATGCTTGATGGCTATGAAGGTGATTCATGGGGTGGACTTGTCAACTGCTTGAAGGCTTGGAAGAATTGAGCTTTAAATTTGAAAGATGCGGGGGAACATTCAAGTGTATGAAAATTATTAATCGGGCGAGTTCACGAGCTTTAGAGGATTGAGAGAGGTCAAATTGGGCTTTAAATGAAGAAAAACTTGAAGAAAATGGGCTAGGAGGTGATTGGATTCGATCTGGGCTAGTGGGATATGCTTTAGAGGCCCAAAATCTCAAAGGAGCCCATGTCAGGTACCACCCGCGCAGCAGCACGCGGGTCGCGCAAGGCCCTGCAGGGGCAATTTCGGAAATCCTTCTTTTGAGCTATTTGAGGAAGGTTGGTGCCCATCTTTTGCATACTCTTGGACATCCGATTTTTGGAGATTCTCTCTGGAGTTTTGAAGACTTTTGAAGGCCAAGAACACTTGAAGAACATCATATTTTTACCTCTTGATTCTTGCTTAATGTTTGGTACAATCTTCTCTAACTTTGTTTCTTTGGGTTTAGCCATGCTTGGCTAAACTAATCTTGGTTGACTTTTGGTTAATCCTTTGAACTTTTGTTGAATGTTGAAGAATCCATGAACATGTTCTTAAATCTTTATGGGAATGTTTTGTGTTTTAACATCTTATCACTACTTGTATGTTTTAGTTCATGAGTTTAAATGTGTTTGTGGTGATTAGTTGGCTAATTTCTTGATTAAGTAAAGGATCCTCAAATTAGCAAGCAACAAATGATTTTTGTGTTGTTTTTGCTTCACACAATCATAAAAACATTTCCTCCAACATGGTGGTGAAAGTATTTGACCCCTCTTGGATTTGGTGACTTTTTGGTTCTTAATGCTAGTTGACTTTCACTAATTACATGCTATTTGGAATTAGTGACTTTGACTAAGGAAATTGTTATGAGCTTCTCTAGCCATTTCAACAATTAAGAAAAGTCTAGGTAATCTCAAGCTCCTTGGATTACTATAGCCAAATTAAGGATTTAAATCAAAGTATTGCACCATTGGATTCTAATGATATGTTCATCAAAAGTCAAAGTGAGGAAACTTTAAGTCAACCATCTCTCCCTTATTGATTTTACATCAAACTCTTATTTTTGTTGCATTTGTCTATTTAAATCATAGTTAATTCTAGTTTGTTTCAAGTATTTCAAAACACCAAAACCCCCCATTTTATTTTTATTGTCATTTTACAAGTATTTTTACAAAGAGATATTTCATAGAGTTATAAATTGAACCAATCTCCGTGGATTCGATCCTTTTACCACTATACACTATTTTAATGTGTAATATTCAGGGTTATTATTTGTGTTGGCCTCGACAACCACCACTCTCTCAAATGAAAGGTTATAGGTTCAAGTCTTATTATGAGACATAGATAATGTTTAAGATTATATTAGGAGTATGATAGTTTGCTATTTAAAAAAAATAGAATAAGATTAAAGAACCGTTATATATATATATATATATATATATATATATATATATATATATATATATATATATATATATATATAGGTGGGTTCAATTGAGAAAATAAAAAAGGTTGAGAATGGGGGAATCATTCTCAGCCACTCATTTAATCTAAGCATAAAAGACACGGTGGCAAACTTGTAAATATCGTAATAACCTTCAATCTCAAATACGTAACTATAGAGAATTCGATAACTGTTCGTTCATCATCAAAAATTTTCCTCCAACCTTCAATAATCATCTAGATTTCTTCAACTAAACAGGAATTTCTTCGCTGTTCATGAAATTGGAATCGGAGTTCTGGACTCGCAGTCACAGTCGACATTGAGGGACTTAGAATCGGTAATCACAGGTTCTCAATCGGATTTTCGGAAATCAAAATCAAATTGAGAAATCGATCAGAGATAGGATGTCGCATCTGAAGTCGAAATCGGAAGTATATGATGATTTGGAATTGATAACTTGATGTTTTTAACATTTTTAAAATAGTTTACTTGTTTGCACTCCAACTGTTTGATGAAATGCATAAACTAAATTAGCACGTTATATTCACATATGAATATGTTTTCTCACCTGAATCAGTATATGATTATTAAAAACACAAAACAAATATGCAAGTCTGTATGTTATTCATATGTGAATAACATATAAAAATTATATATATTTGTCAAAATACCTTCAATATTCATAAGTGAATATACCTTGTAATATTCATATGTGAATATACTGTGTAATATTTATAAGTGAATATATCATCTAATATTCACAAGTGAATATACTCTGTAATATTCACATGTGATATACAATGTAATACTATGTAATATTCACATATGAAATATCATTTAATACTCATAAGTGAATATACCATCTAATATTCACAAGTGAATATACTATGTTAATATTCACAAGTGAATTTATCGTCCAATATTAAAATATGAATATACTATGTTTATTATATGTTATATTCATATCTGAATGATACTTAAATTGTAAAAAAAATCATACTTTTTATTCATAAATGAATAACGAATGTACTGTAATAAAACCTGATGCATTGTTATTCATTTATAAATAACGATAGCTGAAAATATAATTTTTTTTTTATTTTATCTTAAAACTATATCAATATGGATGTCTATTTGTAGAGAATAAAAAATCATGAATTTTGGTATATTTAAAATCATTTTTTGATAAAAATAGCTTATAAAAATTAAAAAAAAAAACAAAAAAAACTATGTTTTTGTATATATTAAGGTAATGATTAACATAGTTTAAGGAAATATGTTATGTTGGAAAACACATGTGCATTCGTTTCTCATTTCCGCCGATACGTTAGAGGCTTTTGCGGCAAAAATAAATGTTTCTCATTTCCGCCGGTACGTTAGAGGCTTTTGCGGCAAAAATAAATGATTGGCTGAGAATGATTCCCCCATTCTCAATTTTTTTTTTTCTCAATTGAACCCATATATATATATATATATATATATATATATATATATATATATATATATATATATATATATATATATATATATATATATATATATATATATATATTAGTTGAAACCTAAGCATTCTACTCGAATGAGTGGCCATTTTACTCGATTGCGGAAACCTCTAAATGGACTTAAAAGTTTAACTTGGTCCATATTAAATTGGGGTCATCGGTGTGCTCCCAATACTTTGCTAAGGTCATATACGATAGTTTGATAGTTTAAGAGTTAATAAGTGTCAACTAAATTTCCACAAATTTCTTAGATCAAGATGGCTTTGTTCGTGACAATATTATGATATATATTTTTTTATTTACAAATTTAAGGTACTAGGTTAGATATTACATTTAAACAAGTTTTGATTTAACTTCAAGAAAAAAGATAGATTTTGTACCAAAAAAATAAATTTTAACAGTCTATTGAGTCCAAGAAAAAAATGATGCACCTATTCAAGAGGTGGTTGATCTTTAATATTAATTAACATTAAGCCATTTAATTATTATTTCGGTTCCGCATGCATTGAAGAAGCATGGTACGAGATCAAAGTGGAAGAATCGGAGAAATCGAACAACAGCTGAAGACCTGGTAAAATATTTAGTGGGAAAAACTACATTACAAGGTAAAACTTTTATGAAATCGTGGTTTGTTACTTTAAACTTGAATTTGTATTAATGAATATTTATAATGAAATCTTTCTATGTCATTTCGGCCATTTTCAAATTTCTCACAAAGTTGTTATTCTTTTCCTTTTTCTTATCTTATCTGTACCTGTTTCAACTATTCCTTTGAAAAATCCAAATCACAAGTATTTCGACGATTCGACCTTCATCATCTCTTTTTCTCTTATATAAACCCCACAATAATTAAGAATAAGTTTCAAGGCATGCTTCCTCACAAAAATATAAATGCTTATTCAACCCTTATATAGCTTAGATAAACGTATTTAGATTGGTTTGGTTAAATTGTAGACAAAATTTCAAAATTGGTCCCCATGCTTTTCAAAACATATCACTTTAAGGATATCTATCGAAAGCGCTACATTATTGACATTATTGTTCCTTATGGTTTCAAAACTCATTGCTCTTTATTACAATTAAATCTAACTTCTGAGCAATTAGTTTTTTTTTAAATGACCAATATACACTTGGACCAAATCTTATATATATATATATATATATATATATATATATATATATATATATATATATATATATATATATATATATATATATATATATATATATATATATATATATATATATATATATATATATATATACTAGCCGTTTACCCGCGCAAAGCGGCGGACGACAAATAGTTTGTTTCGACAATTAATTTCTTTTCGATAGAGAATGATTATTTTCAAGAGAAAATTACACGAATGGTCCCTATGGTTTGTGGTTACTTGCACGCTTGATCCCTATAAAGTTTTTTTAACTCGGACCGTCCCTGAAACTTTAATTTGTTACCCGCCCAGTCCCTCTCTTAACTTTTCCGTCTGTTTAGGTGTTAGTAACTCCCATACCGGGGGCATTTTTGTCCTTTCGCCATTACAAGACCTCTAAAACCCACCCTGTTCATTATTTGTGGTCATGTAGCCCTTTGTGCCTTCAGAATTTGGAAAGACGGGTCGGGTTGCTTGATCATCTCATGGTTGCAGATCGAGATCACGATTAAGATGGAAGTGAAATTACTGATTCGGGTTGCTTAGAAGACAATGATGATGATTTAACCAGGAATTCTTACTCGCTTACACCCGTGACGATGGTGGCTAATCTCATCGACAACTATCTTGCTGAGGTGGCATCCGATGTTAACTTGAAGCTCAAAAAGTTTCAATCTTTGGTTGCTACTGTCACTGATTTTGCAAGGTCAATCGATGAAGGAATGTATCGAGCAATAGATATATATCTCAAGGTACAGTTGACTTTTAAAGTCAAAATTGAGATCGAAATTCTTAGAAATTTAGGATAAAGATTTTCTTATACGTAATATTTGCAATCATATAAAGAGGGACAAAATCTTTTTCAATTTATATAGAAATTTCTAAAATGTTGAAGCAGAAGTTCGAACTCAAATGGCGAAACCTTGTAATCGTAATTTTACAGGCACATCCATGGCTGATAGATTTCGATTGGGAGCTACTCTGTCGATTGATGGCCTACCAGAAACTGTCACTAGAAGCCAACACACACGCCGCACAGAATAAGAGACTGCCGCTCCGTTTCATAGTTCGGGGTTCTCTTCTTCGAGAAGCTTCGGCTGCAGATATCTGTTGTCGGCTGCTTTTATGTCTCTTAAAATTACAACTCACAGACATACCTGAGCAGCATGTGCTGCCGGAAAGTGGGAACGTGCACCTTTTTCCCTTCGTTTGGATTGCAAGCCCAAGAGAAGAACACGAAAGGAAGAAGTGAGAAGAAGAAATTGAGAAAACGAATGAACGAGGTGGGTTTTAGAGGCCTTGCAATGGCGAAAGGACAAAAATGCCCCTGGTATGGGAGTTACTAACACCTAAACAGACGGAAAAGTTAAAAGAAGGACTGGGCGGGTAACAAATTAAAGTTTTGGGGACGGTCCGAGTTAAAAAATCTTTCTCGAGACCAAGCGTGTAAGTGACCACAAACCATAGGGCCCATTCGTGTAATTTTCTCTATTTTCAATTTAATCATTAGTTTGTTTTAGGAAACATGTCATATTAAAAATAAAGAAAATTCATGAAATATCCAAATTATAGGGTGTTGAGTATTTATTTGAATGAAAAAAGATCTGGTCAAAACCTTGGAAGAGAAGATTTATAGGAGTTTGTTTAAATTTTAATATTATTTTATTAGTGATTATTTGTACAATTAGCTTAATGATTTGTATGTCTTAAAAAAATATTATTATTTTATTCAATCTATTTTTAGAAATAATGAGATTTGTTTTATAAGATAGTAAATATATATATATATATATATATATATATATATATATATATATATACATATATATAATATTTGATCCAAGGATATATTGGTCATTTCAAAATAACTAAATGGTCAAAAGTCAAAATTAACGGACCAATAATGTAATGTTTGAAACCACAAGGACTGATAGTGTAGCTCTTTCAAATAGATATCCTTAAGATGAAATTTATGAAAACAACAAGGACCAATTTTAAAATTTTGTCTAAAATGTATTACCGCACACAATGTGATAAACATACATGAGTATGCAGTACATACAATGTTCTAAATAACGTAAGGCGTAACTTGACGGCAATGTCAAGCTTCAAGTTTTTTTGAGCTGTGGTGAACCACGTCGTTTGTAAAACGTGACTTAAGGCGACAATTTTTAATATAATTAATAATTTGATATATATTTTCTACTAATATTCCTCTTTATATACATATGTGACTTAAAATGGTATTTTGTCAAAACTTGACGACAAGTACAAGCCTTGAAGCCATGTCGGAGTCATGATGAGTTTTGTTGAACATTGATTAAGTAAATTGAAATTGAAAATCGAAGGAGCTCCTTAGGCAGGTCTTGTTGGGTCTTGGGTGAAGCCCGATTCTAGCCCAGCCGGCTTCTATGAATTTTTTTTGCTTGAATTGCATAATTTGAAATATTAGCCCCTAGATGGCTAGACCTTCATATATATTCTACCTTCATATATTCTTTACTAGTTTATAACCCGTGGAAACCACGGATACAAAATTAATTAAATATTCATAGTAAAAAATTCAAAATTATTAATTAATTATTTTGTATAAAATTTTAAATACATTATTAATTAAGGGATTTTTTTATTAGTTATGTAAAATTATAATTATTGATTCAAATAAATATGTGGAATTAATTTATCATATATATTAGACTCTTTTTATTTGTGAACTAATGAAAACAATAATATAAAATTTAAAATATAGAATAAATATATTGACAAATAACATCACATTAATTAGGAGGTTTAATGAATTTAAAATAGAAAATTAATAGAATGGCAAGTGGCATCATATTAATTAGGAGTTCTAATATTATAGCATTTGGCAAAAGGACTACTCTTTTATTAGTATAGAGAAGAGATTTTGCTAAAAAAAATTCTTTGTAATTTCTAAAACTTTATCATTAAATAAATTTGCATAGAAAGATAACATACTGTGATCAAATTTCTATTAATGAACATTGTTTTGTCCAAAAAAAAAAAGAATTATCAAAAACTACTACTTTATACATCTTTTTTACTTATATATTGGTTTAAAATTTAGATTATTATTATTAGGTTTCCATGTGGTATTACGTGTTATATTGCGTTATTTTAATATATCAAAACAAAGTTCAAGAGACTTTATTCCTTCTTTTTTTCCACCAATCACATACCCGCGTGTGTTATTTCTTTCTTAGAACCTAACTTGATGGATGGGTGATAGTGCATTCTATGTTAGTGGAAACCACCACTTTTTAATTGCATTCATACATCCTAACAATATGATCATATGCGATGTCACTATGATATCAACGCTTTATTACATTCGACACAACGTCATAGGGCTGACAATTTTCAACATGACCCGCGACACGACACGAAATAAATGAGTTTGGGTTGAGTTTTTCAACCCGTCAACACGCCAACCTGCTAACCCGTTTATTAAACGGGTCATATATGGGTTTCTCAAAAAATAAACGGGTTAACCCGCCAACCCGTATATATTTTTAATTAAAAAGATATATATATATATATATATATATATATATATATATATATATATATATATATATATATATATATAAGTGTATTTATCTATCAAGTATAAATATTTAATAAGTATTATCTATGTTTGTATTAACTTTTTATTTGAACATGTTTCTATGAATGTTTTTAATTTTCATTTGGATCTTTAAGACTTAAGTAGTTAACTGTCTAAAATTTGGATATATTTGCATCAACCATAAAAAATTTAATTATGTTTAATTGTCAATATCATTTATGGAATCTGACCCACAAACCAAAATCTGACCCACGAACACGTCAACCTGTGGCCCGTATAAATAAACAGGTTTGTGGGTCATATATGGGTTTATGTTCCAAACCCGCCAACCCGTGACCCGCCAACTCATGACATGTATATTTAAATGGTCGTGTTTGGGTTAGCATATTTTGACCCGCCAACCCGCGACACGCCAACCCGAACACGACACGATTGCCAGGCCTACAACGTCACCATAGAAAACACCCACCATACAAACCTCTTGTATAAAAATTAGAAATCAAACCCCTACCATATAAACAACCATCACCATAGAAATAGAAATCTAAATCAAACATTCATCATAGAAACAAAAAATAAAACAATGAAGACTTTGCATTAAAAATCTATTTGGCAAAAATCCATTCCAAGTTTTTGATTTTTACCATATGCAAGATTAAACACAACCATAAATTAACACTGGATGACATCCAACTTTCTTCCTTTAATTGGATTAATAATAGAACTAGATTAAATTCATTATTTTGGTTCGATTGATGTATATCTCTTTTATCTATTTGTAATATATAGCTTTTCTAATGCATTACTAACTCGTTTTAATATAATTCAGTCGTTCAAAAAAATATGACAATACCACCTCCGTCATGGTGAACAACATCCCTCACAAGAATAAAAACATTGTGAGGATGACTTCAAGTGAGTTAGCTATGGAGCTCCACAATTTTTTCTCTTAAATTTTATTATATATATATATATATATATATATATATATATATATATATATATATATATATTAAAGCGCATGTGAACTTTTAACAGTAAAGTTTAGACTTTTAGATTTCTGGCACCACTCTTTGGGGGCTTCACAGTTTAATCCCTTCAATTTTTATAATTACAATCTCCACCCACAAAAGTATGTTCAATTGTTAATTTGGTCTCTTTTTATATGAGGAACTACTAAACTCGATCACTTGCTGCAGTTACTCTTCAGTTTTCTGTTGAGGTCTATCCTGTAGAGGTACTCAAATTGGATCAGTGATCGATTTCTAGGTTTCGTTGTAAACTTAATTGGTTACTTCCAATTACGTAAATCAATAATTCAAACCGCACTCAAAGGTAGGGCATTTCCCATTTTTATAGGAACTTCTGTACCAAAAACAATGGTATCTCCAATTCTTTTCCAACGTTGTTCTATTTCCATACTTTTTTCCAACATTGTTTTATTTCGATATTTTTTTTGCTCATACTTTTTCCATTATTACACATTTAGGCATTCCTTGGTAAATGGATAATCAACCTTAGTATACACTATTAAATTTTGTAGTTACATAGTTTTGGAAACAGTCACTTTTATGTCACTTTTTTTTAGAAAACTTTAAATTATTTCTAATCATTTTTTAAAAAACTTTAAATTATTTCCAACCCACGTGTTCCATATAACACATGGGCTCTTTCCTAATTTATATGAAATGGTCATACGGAATGGTAAATACTTCTTAAGGTGACTAAGAAAGTAATGGAAATGATATGAAGTTGAGGTAAAGGTAGAAAATAAAAATGTAATAGACCAATAGCCTAATAGGCTAAAAGATTACAATTCATTAGCTATACCTATAGGCTATAAATGTTATTATCCTTCTAATTAAAAAATATCAAACCATAAAAAATGAAATAATATCGACGGGCGTAATAGTCAAAATACTTGGCCCAGATATGAGATAACAACAACCAACCACGTTTGCAAGCTGATAATTATCTGTCCAGCCTTTATCAACTACCAACTCACGCTAAAATCTGACCGTTCAAATCACCATCGTTAATTTCACCACAGCCGTTGGATCAACCAAAAGGGTCAATAAATATCCCCTATCATCTTCTATTCGTTGCCGTGTACTTCTATCTCTCCTTTATCAAGGACGAAGTTTTCACGTTTCTTCTTAGATCTTGGTTTCTGTTAGCCGTTTCAAACGATTATATCATTGTAATCTTGTAGATCGTTCTTCGATCTACGTTTTGGTTATGGATTTGATATGTTACGATCAGTCGATCGCCACCGGTTGTTGTGGTTACCGAAGATTAAGATTCCGATCCGCCGTTTCAGAAGGATGAGGTTCGTTATCTATCTCACACCTGTTGTTTGATCGATTATTTTGTCATAGTTGGATTAAACTTGGAAAAAGGCGTCTATTTAACAAGACGATTTAGTCGATTTGTTGCTGTTTATTCGTTTGGATTTCTTAGATGCATAGATTATTTTATGTAAGCAATTTCCGGTTGATGTAATGAGATTTCGTGTTGTTTATTGGGCAGGTTTGATTTGAAGAGAAGACACGTGTTTTACCGATGATGAATTTCAATCAAGGACGATCATCTGTTATGTTCTTCAGCTTCTTCAATCTCATATATCAGATCTCCGATCTTCGGAAAATTAGATATATATTAAAGCTGTAATCGATCGGATTCAATAGTTGTTGTTCGAGTGCGATGATACACAAATCATGTAGATGTATTCGAGATTTGGCGAGATGTGTCTTGTTGAAGATCTCAGAGGCGATAGATTGATTTGTAAGATCTACTGGTGGTGTTGCGTGTTGATTTCGTTATGTTGTGAGTCCGGCCTTTGCCATGTCAGGTGCGCTTGCATGGCAGGTCAAAAGTGTTAATGAAATTATTGTTTTTGTTTTGGTGGAAGGAGATGGTACGGGGTTGCCCGGTTCTCCTTCCTTCCTTGTGCGCCTGCGTTCTCTTCTCTTCTTCTTTGCTATCTCTCTCTCTTGCCAAAGATCTAAAAACGTAAAGCGTGGTTCTAATTTTGTCCCAAAATTAAGCAGACTGAGAGCACTCATAACACAATCAATACAACATCAAACGCTGGAGATCAATATCGAGACTGTATTAAGGTACAAACAATCCGTTTCTCCCTTCGAATTAATTTTTTCGCGATAATTTATGCAATTTTACGTAACTGTTGGCTGAAAGCCCTAAAGGCTCCTAAGCGTCAGTAATTCTGCCATTTCTAATATTCACTTGTCACATATTCACTTCTCACACGACAATTTCACTATCAAATCCTCGAAATTTATCTTTAATCATTGAACAAATTATCTTGCTGCTGTTATCCTTTTTTTGCTTCAAGTTTTGAATTGTTCAGTTGAGTTTTGTTAACAATAGTTGTTTAATCGCTAATACAAGTTGTAACTAGCATATAGTTGGAACATATTTATTTGTGTGTTTAAATTTCCCTGTAATATATATCGAGTAAAGGAGTGTTTATGTTGGTTACTGTGTCTTTGTACGCATATGTCGTGATGGAAAGAGTGGAAGAATTGAATGGAGAAGATAAATAAATAATTAGTTGATGTTTTGATATGATTATGTATTAGCGATTGTTTCTTTTATGAATTAGTGGTATGCAGCTTTGTGCACTTGAAGGGTTGGGAATGAGGGTGATGACATCATATGGTAATCGTATAGGTACACATCTCTGTTTATGAATTTGTATAATTCTAGCTTGTAGATTGTTGTTGAGCTTTTGTTAAATTTTGAACTCCAATTTAAAGTTTTTGTTAATTTTCCAATTCATATGTGGTATATGATGATGATTGCTGAACAATAAATTTGTGAAACGTTCAACGTCGAAGTTTTTCTTTGAAGTTTAAACAAATTAGGTGCACCCTAAAATTGTAACACAATTAGGTGTTTAGGTGACAACTATTTTCAAGCGCCTTAACTGATTATATTGAATTAATATTGTTTTCATTTGAAAAATATATATATCTTACATGATTTAAGACCTATATTTTAGGTTTTTTTTAAAGCTAAAATTTAACTTTAATTTTTGCATAAGAGGACTGTATTTTCTTTATTCAGTTTTTTTAGCAGCTCTACTTGGTAAACTTCTGTTTTTCAGACAATTTTTTAGGGAAAAATTTTAGTTTCTTTTTATTTTGAAAAAACTGTTGATTTTTAATTATTTTTTGATTGAAAAAATTAAATTATGTGGTTTTTTTATGGAGAGTAAATAAGATTTTAGACTAAAACCGACTTGCGAAATCTGAGCGAAATCTAACATGCGGGAGGCCGACTTAAAAAGAAAATTATAGTTTTTTTAGAAAAAAATTTGATGTTTAATTACATCAGAAACGTCAAAATATAGTTTCTCTTTTATAATAATAATAATAATAATAATAATAATAATCGATCTAAATTGTGGAAAAGTGATTTTTAAAAAATTAGTATCATACAGGAAAAAGTAACAAATTTTTTACAAAAAACTCTTATGATGGTGGTCGATGGGGGGAGTGATTCTGCGAATTGTTATAATCTTTATGTTTTTCGTCGTCATATATTTAATTTAGGTTTTGTTGATTACAAAATGATCAAAAGAGTCGA